>NC_061513.1:213331388-213350701 GCF_022539505.1 Lolium rigidum | reverse complement strand
ATGTTTTGCCAATCAAATACAGGCAAGCGAGATACCACTTTATCATGCTCTCTTATGAACATTGCAATCCTGCTTATATACATGATTCATGATGCTTATTATTAATTGTTGGTACCTCTCCATGATTGACATAGCTGTTAGATGATCTTATTTGCATGTGTCTCATCATGAACTGCTTAAGTATTAGCCATAGCATGAGAATATATACATCATATGAGCAAATGTGTTCGTGAAAGTTCTTTTATCGCTCAGCTTGTTAACTGAATTGCTTGAGGACAAGCAATAAGCTAAGCTTGGGGGAGTTGATACGTCCAAAACGTATCTACTTTCCCGAACACTTTTGCTATTGTTTGGCCTCTAATTTGTGTATTTTGGATGCAACTAACACGGACTAACGCTGTTTTCAGCAGAACTGCTCCAGTGTCTCGTTTTTGTGCAGAAATCCAACTTTCGGGAAAAACCTCGGAATTTATGCGAAGGCCCTATTTTCCCAGGAAACTAACGGAGCCGGAAGGGCAATTGAAGTGGAGGCCCGAGGGCCCCACACCACCGGGCGGCGCGGCCCGGGGGCCCGCGCGGCCAGGTGGTGTGGCCCCTCGGCCGGCCTCCGACGCCCTCCTTCGGACTACTTATTCGCCTCGACCTAAAAACGCCCGGGGAGAAGTCGAAGTCGCCGTAAACCCTCCGAACGCCGCCACATCGCGAAACTCCGTCGCGGGAGCCGAAGTCTCCGTTACGGCACTCCGCCGGGACGGGGAATTGGAGGAGATCATCACCGCCATCACCGCCAACGCCTCTCCATCAACCAGCAATGTTTCCCCCATCCATGTGTGAGTAATTCCCCGCTGTAGGCCGAAGGGGATGGTAGGGATTGGATGAGATTGGTCATGTAATAGCATAAGATTGTTAGGGCATAGTGCCTAGTGTCCGTAGATGGTACTTTTATGATATTGTTGCAACTTGTTATGCTTAATGCTTGTCACTAGGGCCCGAGTGCCATGATCTCAGATCTGAACATGTTATTGATTCATGAAGATATTCGTTGTTTATGATCTTACCTCGCAAGTTGTATACACATGTCGCTGTCCGGAACCAATGGCCCCGAAGTGACGAAATCGGGACAACCGGAGGGAATGGTAGTGATGTGAGGATCACATGTGTTCACGGAGTGTTAATGCTTTGCTCCGGTACTCTATTAAAAGGAGTACCTTAATATCCGAGTAGTTTCCCTTGAGGCCCGGCTGCCACCGGCTGGTAGGACAGAAGATGTTGTGCAAGTTTCTCACTGCGAGCACGTACGACTATAATTGGAACACATGCCTATTGATTTATTAGTACTTGGACACCGTTTTATTATTATCTGCAAATGCCCTGCTATGATTGTTACATGAGTTTCTCTCATCCATGCAACGCCCGTCATCCGTCCCCGTGCCTACGATATTTTAATCCCGCTGTTTACTAAAATCACTACTGCTGTCTTTGTTACTCTGCCGTTGTTATTTCACTACTGCTATCGCTATAAAACTCGTTACTACTGATAAACTCTTGCGAGCAAGTCTGTTTCCAGTGCAATCGAATTGACAACTCCGTTGTTAAGGCTTCCAAGTATTCTTTGTCTCCCCTTGTGTCGAATCAATAAATTGGGTAATACTTCCCTCGAAGACTGTTGCGATCCCCTATACTTGTGGGTCATCAATGTACATCCTCCAGAAAAGGTGTTTACCTGGGAGGAATTTAAGAAGAAGTTTTGGGATGCTCATGTTCCGGAGAGTGTGGTGGAGTTAAAAAGAGGGAGTTTGATGAATTACACCAGAACACTGCACCAATCATGTAGTATGTTCGTGATTTCAACAGATTGTCGAGATATGCACCTGAGGAGGTGGATTCGGATGAGAAGAGAAAGAAGAGGTTCATGAAAGGAATGAATCCATACATGAAGATGCAACTGAGGTTGACACGAACGGCGGAATTCCAGGAACTGATTGACGCGGCAATCACTTTCGAGGATGATTACAAGCAAGTACAGGAGGATAGGAGGAAGAGGGCTCACATCGAGCCAAGGAAATAGCCAGTTACAAAACCAAAACCTGACAGGAGTTTCAAACCACGGTTCCGACCTACCGGTAACCAGTATAACCGTGGAGGTCAGAACCAGAACCCAAGAAACCAGATCATATGTCACAGCTGTGGGCAGAGAGGACATGTGCAAAAGGATTGTCAAAAGCCCAGGATCATATGCTACGGTTGCGGGAAGGATGGACACATCAAGCCAGAGTGTCCGAACAAGGCATTGTGGAGTGGACAGAACTCAGGAGGAGGATGAGCCGGAGGTGGAAACTACAAGAACAACAACAATCGCAACAACAACAACACCAACAACAAGAAGGGCGAACCGTATGGAAAGCTGAACTGCACAACCTTGGAACAAGCTGGAGAGTCGGATCAAGCAGTCCTAGGTACGCTCAACATTCTTACTCATCCTGGAAAAGTATTATTTGATACGGGAGCCACTACATCATTTCTTGCACGGGAGTTCGTGAAAAATACGGGATTAGATGTTCTAAGCTAGAATATCCTATAACTGTCTTATCTGCGGGGGGAACGATCTTAGTAACCCACGTGAAAGAGGCACATGTCATGACCATATGTGACTGTGTTTATTTCGTGGACCTTTTCATCATTCCCATGAAAGATATATCAGTCATCCTAGGGATGGACTGGTTGACGGGCAATGGAGCAGTGATTAACTGTGGAGACAAAACAGTATCACTCCGCAATTCCATTGGAGGACAAATAGTGTTTCAAGGAGACAAATATACTCAATTGGAGATAGGATTGGAGCTTAATAGCTTGAAGGAGGTGAAAATTGAAGAAATCCATGTAGTAAATGAGTTTCAAGATGTATTTCCAAAGGAATTACCATGTATGCCACCCGATAGAGAGATAGAATTCACTATTGACCTGATTCCAGGCACCGCACCAATAGCTCAACCACCTTACAAGATGGGACCAAAGGAGTTAGTAGAGTTGAAAGCTCAGATTGATGAAGTGGAACAGAAGGGATTTATCCAAGAAAGTGTATCACCATGGGGTACACCAGTCATTTTTGTGGATAAAAGAGATGGAGGCAAGAGAATGTGTGGAGATTATCGGAATCTCAACAATGTAACAATCAAGAAAAAGTATCCTTTACCCAGAATCCAAGATCTTTTTGATCAAGTTCAAGGAGCTGGAGTCTTCTCGAATATCGATTTGAGGTCAGGATACCATCAAATCAAGATTAAGAAGGAAGATGTTCCAAAAACAGCTTTTGTATCAAGGTATGGACACCATGAATACTTGGTTGCACCATTTGGGCTAACAAATGCACCACCTATTTTCATGAATTTGATGAGCAAGATATTCATGAAGTACTTGGACAAGTTCGTGATAGTCTTCATAGATGATATTCTGATATATTCCAAAGATAAAGAGGAACATGCAAAGCATTTGAAGATAGTTTTGCAGATCCTGAGAGAACATCAGCTGTATGCCAAGTTTAGTAAGTGCAAATTTTGGTTGGATAGTGTAGAATTTCTAGGACATGTCATAACCAAAGAAGGGATAGATGTGAATCCAAGCAATGTTTAGTCGGTATTAGAGTGGAATTCACCCAAGAATGCGAAGGAAATAAGAGGATTTCTTGGAATGGCAGGTTATTAACGAAGATTCATCGAGGGATTTTCAAAGATTGCAGGACCGATGACCAAGTTACTCAAGAAAAACACTCCATTTGTGTGGACTGAGGAATGTGAAGCGAGTTTTCAGAAACTCAAGGAGAAGTTAACCACAACACCAGTGTTAGCAGTTCCAGAACCTGGAAAGGATTACACGGTGTATTGTGACGCGTCCAAGAATGGACTTGGATGTGTTTTGATGCAAGAATGTAAGGTACTAGCTTATGGATCACGACAACTGAAACCACATGAACATATCTACCCAGTACATGACTTAGAATTGGCGGCAGTCGTGTATGCTTTGAAGAGTTGGAGACAATTTCTTTATGGATCCAAGTGTGAGCTATACACAGATCATAAGGGTTTGAAGTATTTCTTCACTCAAAAGGAATTGAACATGAGACAAAAGAGATGGTCGGAGTTGATCAAGGATTATGAACTGACGATCAACTATACACCAAGCAAAGCTAATGTAGTAGCAGATTATTTAAGCAGAAAGAGTACCGACAACCAACCTACGGAATGGGAGATTCCAAAGGAACTTCGGAAGGAGTTAGAAGAAGCTCAGATCTTACTCCTTCAAGGTGATACAGTGGGAAGTGTAGCAACCTTGAGGATCATGGATGAGATGTACTCAGATTTGAAATATGAGATCATCCGAAAGCAAGTGGATGATCCATTCATCCAAGAAGAACTCAAGAGGACCGAAGAAGGAAAACCATCTGAATTCCATATTGGAGAGTTTGATTCCTTATACTTTCAGAAGCGGATGTGTGTACCAGATGATCCGGAAGTTAAGGCAATTATACTAAAGGAAGCACATGAAGCACCTTACTCAATACATCCAGGAAGTACCAAGATGTACATGGACTTGAAAGAGATGTTCTGGTGGAACAATATGAAAACAAATAGCCAAGTATGTCTCGGAATGTCATACATGTCAACGAGTCAAAGCAGAACATCAGAGTCCTGCTGGACTACTTAAACCCTTGGATATTCCGGAATGGAAATGGGATCAAATCGGGATGGATTTTGTTACTGATTTAGCAATGACCAGTAAAAAGAAGGATATGATATGGGTAATTGTTGATAGACTTACCAAGAGTGCTCATTTTCTAGCAGTGAATCAGAAGGATACTTCTGAGAAGCTTGTGGATATATATGTCAAGGAAATAGTTAGCAAGAATGGAGTACCAAAGAAGATAGTCTCGAATAGAGGTTCGATCTTCACGTCAGCATTTTGGAAACAACTCCAAGAAGCTATGGGATCCAAGTTAGATTTCGGCACAACTTATCACCCACAAACTGGAGGACAAACCGAAAGATTCAATCAAATACTTGAAGATATGCTTAGAGCTTGTGCGCTAAACTTTGGAGGATCATGGGAAGACCATCTACCATTAGCAGAGTTTTCATACAACAATAGTTATCGGAGTAGCATTCAAATGGCACCATATGAAGCTTTATACGGAAGAAAGTGCAGATCTCCAATCTGTTGGTTCGAGACAGGAGAAAACAAGGAGTTTGCACCAGATTACATCAAGGAGAGACAAGGAGTCATTGAGGTTATCAGGGACAGACTTAAGATAGCTCAAAGTCGACAAAAGAGTTATGCCGACCAGAATAGAAGATCATGGGAACCCAAGGTGGGAGACATGGTATATCTGAAAGTTAGCCCAATGAAAGGACTCTAGAGGTTCGGAGTGAAAGGAAAATTAAGTCCTCGATATATAGGACCATTCAAAATACTCAGTCAGAACAGAGGAACAACTTTTGAACTAGAACTACCTAAGCAGTTGAGTTTGATTCACAATGTATTTCATGTATATCAACTCAGAAAGTGTTTAAAGGCACCGGATGATCCAGTGTCACGTGAGGAGTTAGAGCTGCAATCAAACTTAACCTATGTCGAAAGACCGGAAAAGATATTGGAAGTGCATTGGAAGAAGCTAAGGAATAGGGCAATCAAATACTGCAAGATACAATGGCAACATCATCCTGAACGAGAAGCAACTTGGGAGAAGGAGGACGATCTTAGAAAATCCAACCCCGAGTTATTCAGGTACCTCAATTACAACTTCGGGATGAAGTTTTTGTTAAGGGGGAGAGGCTGTAATAACCCAGAATTTAGGATAATCGAAGGGTAGATTTAGAATTGGGATGTTCATTTCATCGCAAAACGAGGGAAATTTTCGCGCCTTATTGCAACTAAACCTAAGAGGGATCGAGGTTCTCTCTCAATTGCAATTAGGGTTAAGCAATGTGAGTTAGGAATTTCGACATGGTCTCTTTTGTAACTTGTGTATTTGGGAGTTGATTTTGATTTGACAAAGTCGTATTGAATTTAAAACTCAATGAGTAAAAGATAAACAATATAGAATATGAAATATGAAATATGAATTCATAATTCAAATACACATCATAATTCAAATTTCAAATTGAAAAATGAATATACAAATAATTCATAAATAGATGATACAATTATAAATGAGCTCATAAGGAAAATTTGAGCTTTATTGATATACACACACATATACAAGGTCTTTACAATATTCATCATACAAAAATTTGATGAATTATAAACAGAATGAAAAGAAAATTACATCAAATTGATCCTATACTAAAATCCTAAACTAATGTCTTGGAAGAAGTTGTCCTAGATCATTTCATCCTTGAAATCTGAAAAATAGAGAAAAGCACTATACATGGGGTTAACAATCAAGTTATTAACTAGCCAGGGGTGAAACCAAGTGTCAAAGACACTTGTGCTTGTCCAAAACTTGGACAGCACAAGATAAGTCACAGCAGACTAAACCTGGACACACACCCAGGGGCTCAAGTTTCACCAAAAGTGACGACAGCTCATGGAGTTGCTGTGCAAGCAACAACACATCAAGAACAGCCTAGTCACCAAGCCAAGCCAGGCTTGTGTGTCACAACCAGAGGAGAAGCACAACAGATATAAATAGGGTAGAAACCCTAGACACAAGACATCAGTCAACCAGGTCACCATTCATCAAGCAACCAGCCAAGAACAGCAAGAGTTCATCCCGTTCTTGCTCAAGAACAGCACCAACAAATACTGAAACCATTCATCCATCCAAAAATTCACCAACCAGAACTCAACAAAAGACATGGGGACATAAACAAGATCATCAGGAGCTAGGAGGAGAAGGACAAGTCACAAGATCATCAAGCAACTGCTCAACAACAGTTGATCTTAACCATCTAGGAGCTGGAACAAGGTATACTAAATACCTGGAGAGGATCCAGTGGATCCAATCCATCATTTATGCTGACACAAGTCATGGGATGAGCAGAGGCTCATGGGTGATCATCACTTGGTGATTGACCAAAGTTCACTGGCAATAAAAGGGAGCACTAGAGCCTAAAACCATCCAGACACTATTTCTGTGCACATAAGCAAGAATAGATGGACAGAGGTGCACACAAGCAAGCACACATGCACAGATAGCACCAGTAGAAGGTTTACAAGTAATAGCAGCTACCAAGAATCACCTAGTGAAAACCCTAGCCACTAAACCATCAGAAAAACCCTAGATTTCTTCACAGGCAAGCATAATGGCTTTCATAATATTTATGATTCCCTATTATGCAAGCAAAGGTGAGCAGCCAACAAGAACTAGCCAACTGTGTGAGCAACCAAGCATTAGCAAGGCTACTGAGGTCACATCAAACATAAAACCATCCAATTAACCAAGAATATAAGTCATCATCATCCAGTAATGGATTCAGACTTGAATTATTTCCAAATTGATCATGGAAATATCAAATGATGCATAGCAATGCAATTAATCAACACTGGATAAGCAGTTCATCCATAATTAATTCATCCAGGCGTGTATACATAACAAATCCATGCATGAATCATGCAAGAGCATCACTGTGAGGCAACAGCAGCATGCACCATTGCATCCTAGCCACTGGAACAAGTCCAGTGAGCTATAGAGAGCAACAACATCACATACACATATGCATAAGCATCATAAGCATGAATGAGTGACAACAGTAGCTAGCAATCCATTCATATAGCAAGGAATTAACCAGTAATTAGCCACTAGCATTTAATTGCTCAAGTAGATCAAGCACAAGACATAACAGAGCATCACAGACAAGCAAGGATCCAAGGATTGGATCAACTAAAGCCTACACAGGGCATGGGTTAGCATCACTGACACCACAAGTGTCAGTAAAGCTAACCTAGGCCAACAACAAGTTCAATGAGCATATGAACAAGCCAATGAGCATATGAATCAACCAATAAGCATATGAACAAGTCCAATAGGCATATCAACAAGGGTCAGTAAGCAATTGCACATCACATAGACATGAACACATAGGTTGAGCACATCACAGTGAGCCAGAAGGCATAGGAATAGCATCAGGAGGTTTAGGGTAGAACATAGCATGCACAACAACATCGCAAGCAAAGCCAGAACAGCAACACAGCAGCATAGCCAGCAAGGCAGTAGGACAGCATAGCAACAACATATGCAGGGGTGCAGTAGGCACAGATCGAGAAGAAGTAGAAGGAGAAGAGGAGGTAGCCGAAGGAGAAGGGGGTTACCTGGTGAAGAACGCAGCGGCAGCCATGGCAGCATGGTGGCACAGACAACCACGGTGGCGCCAGACCGCGGCCAAGCCGTGCCAGGCCACGCACATCACCAGAGAGGGCGGCGAACACTCAGGGTTGGCGAGGAACCCCAGATCGGCGGATATCGCCACGAATCCGTCGGCGACTGCGGGCGTCACGCACACGCTCGAGCTGCCGAGGACAAAATCGATGAATCTACGCGGATGAATCGACGCGCCATCGCACGCTGAGTCATCTGAGTACCACGGCGAGCCCTAGCTCGGCCGGAGATGGCCGGAGCAAGCATCGGCCATGGTGGCGGCGATGTTGCCACCGAATCGCCAGGGGAACTACAGTTTCGCGAGTGAGGAGTGAGCGAGAGAGAGAGTGAGGTGGGTCGAGGTGGTTCGGTTCCACTGATAACCCACAAGTATAGGGGATCGCAACAGTCTTCGAGGGAAGTAAAACCCAAATTTATTGATTCGACACAAGGGGAGGTAAAGAATACTTATAAGCCTTAACAACTGAGTTGTCAATTCAGTTGCACTCGGAAAAGCACTAGTAACAGGGGTGATGTGAAAGCAAGCGAGTAATATGAGAGCAATAGTAACGATAACACGTGACAGCAGTAATAGTAACACAGAGGCAATGGCACCAGAAAATAGTTGATACTACTTCCAATGTCATGTAGGAACAAGTATATGATGATGATAGATGGACCGGGGTTCCCAGCTATCTACACTAGTGGTAACTCTCCAATAACAAGTGTTGGGTGAAAAAATTACAGTTGGGCAATTGATAGGATTGAAATAGCATTAAGACAGAACATCAAGATTATTAATCATGTAGGCATGTTTTCCATATATAGTCATACGTGCTCGCAATGAGAAACTTGTACAACATCTTTTGTCCTACCAGGCGGTGGCAGCCGGGCCTCTAGGGAATCTACTGGAAATTAAGGTACTCCTTTTAATACAGCACCGGAGCAAAGCATTAACACTTCGTGAAAGCATGTGATCCTCATAACTAAGCCTTCCCCTCCAGTTATCCCAGTTGCTGTCACTCTGGGGCCTCGGGTTCCGGACATAGACATGTGCAAACAACCTGTAGATACAATCTAAGCAATAAGTATAGAGCTTAAATCTAAGATCATGCCACTCGGGCCCTAGTGACTGATACGTCTCCGACGTATCGATAATTTCTTATGTTCTATGCCATATTATTGATGATACCTACATGTTTTATGCACACTTTATGTCATATTCGTGCATTTTCTGGAACTAACCTATTAACAAGATGCCGAAGTGCCGATTCTTGTTTTCGCTGTTTTTGGTTTCGAAATCCTAGTAACGAAATATTCTCGGAATTGGACGAAATCAAGACCCGGGGGCCTATTTTGCCACGAACCTTCCAGAAGACCGAAGAGCATACGAAGTGGGGCCACGAGGTGGCCAGACCACAAGGCGGCGCGGCCAAGGGGGGGCCCGCACCGCCCTGTGGTGTGGGCCCCTCGTCAGCCCTCCGACTCCGTCCTTCCGCCTACTTAAAGCCTCCGTCGCGAAACCCCTGATGCGAAAAACCACGATACGGAAAACCTTCCAGAGACGCCGCCACCGCCTATCCCATCTCGGGGGATTCTGGAGATCTCCTCCGGCACCCCGCCGGAGAGGGGATTCATCTCCCGGAGGACTCTACACCGCCATGGTCGCCTCCGGAGTGATGAGTGAGTAGTTCACCCCTGGACTATGGGTCCATAGCAGTAGCTAGATGGTTGTCTTCTCCTCATTGTGCTTCATTGTTGGATCTTGTGAGCTGCCTAACATGATCAAGATCATCTATCCGTAATACTCTATGTTGTGTTTGTCGGGATCCGATGGATAGAGAATACCATGTTATGTTAATTATCAAGTTATTACATATGTGTTGTTTATGATCTTGCATGCTCTCCGTTATTAGTAGAGGCTCGGCCAAGTTTTTGCTCTTAACTCCAAGAGGGAGTATTTATGCTCGATAGTGGGTTCATGCCCGCATTGACACCCGGGACAAGTGATGGAAAGTTCTAAGGTTGTGTTGTGCTCGTTGCCACTAGGGATAAAACATTGGCGCTATGTCCGAGGATGTAGTTATTGATTACATTACGCACCATACTTAATGCAATTGTCCGTTGCTTGCAACTTAATACTCGGAGGGGTTCGGACGATAACCTGAAGGTGGACTTTTTAGGCATAGATGCAGTTGGATGGTGGTCTATGTACTTTGTCGTAATGCCCAATTAAATCTCACTGTACTTATCATGACATGTATGTGCATTGTTATGCCCTCTCTATTTGTCAATTGCCCGACTGTAATTTGTTCACCCAACATGCTTTTATCTTATGGGAGAGACACCTCTAGTGAACTCGTGGACCCCGGTCCATTCTTTTATACTTGAAATACAAATCTGCTGCAATACTTGTTTTTACTGTTTTCTCTGCAAACAATCATCTTCCACACAATACGGTTAATCCTTTGTTACAGCAAGCCGGTGAGATTGACAACCTCACTCGTTTCGTTGGGGCAAAGTACTTTGGTTGTGTTGTGCGGGTTCCACGTTGGCGCCGGAATCTCCGGTGTTGCGCCGCACTACATCCCGCCGCCATCAACCTTCAACGTGCTTCTTGGCTCCTCCTCGGTTCGATAAACCTTGGTTTCTTTCCGAGGGAAAACTTGCTGCTGTGCGCATCATACCTTCCTCTTGGGGTTCCCAACGAACGTGTGAAATACACGCCATCAAGCATATTTTCTGGCGCCGTTGCCGGGGAGATCAAGACACGCTGCAAGGGGAGTCTCCACTTCTCAATCTCTTTACTTTGTTTTTGTCTTGCTTTATTTTATTTACTACTTTGTTTGCTGCATTATATCAAAACACAAAAAAATTAGTTGCTAGCTTTACTTTATTTACTGTCTTGTTTACTATATCAAAAACACAAAAAAATTAGTTTACTTGCATTTACTTTATCTAGTTTGCTTTATTTACTACTGCTAAAATGGCCACCCCTGAAAATACTAAGTTGTGTGACTTCACTAGCACAAATAATAATGATTTCCTATGCACACCTATTGCTCCACCTGCTACTATAGCAGAATTCTTTGAAATTAAACCTGCTTTACTGAATCTTGTTATGAGAGTAGCAAGCCCAAGACTAATGAAAAGGGAGACGCTGAAACTTATGTATCCAATATACTATGCATGGTTGAGAAAACTCCAAACCCCGCTGTAGGTGCACCACTCTTCGATAACACATGAGTTACACTTTCTGCGCCTAGCTGAAAGGCGTTAAAGAAAAGCGCTTATGGGAGACAACCCATGTTTTTACTACAGTATTTTTGTTTTATATTTGAGTCTTGGAAGTTGTTTACTACTGTAGCAACCTCTCCTTATCTTAGTTTTGAGTTTTGTTGTGCCAAGTAAAGTCTTTGATAGTAAAGTAAGTACTAGATTTGGATTACTGCGCAGTTCCAGATTTCTTTGCAGTCACGAATCTGGGTCTACCTCCCTGTAGGTAGCTCAGAAAATTAAGCCAATTTACGTGCATGATCCTCAGATATGTACGCAAATTTCATTCAATATGAGCATTTTCATTTGAGCAAGTCTGGTGGCCTAATAAAATCCATCTTTACGGACTGTTCTGTTTTGACAGATTCTGCCTTTTATTTCGCATTGCCTCTTTTGCTATGTTGGATGAATTTCTTTGATACATTAATGTCCAGTAGCTTTATGCAATGTCCAGAAGTGTTAAGAATGATTGTGTCACCTCTGAACATGTTAATTTTTATTGTGCACTAACCCTCTAATGAGTTGTTTCGAGTTTGGTGTGGAGGAAGTTTTCAAGGATCAAGAGAGGAGTATGATGCAATATGATCAAGGAGAGTGAAAGCTCTAAGCTTGGGGATGCCCCGGTGGTTCACCCCTGCATATTTTAAGAAGACTCAAGCGTCTAAGCTTGGGGATGCCCAAGGCATCCCCTTCTTCATCGACAACATTATCAGGTTCCTCCCCTGAAACTATATTTTTATTCCGTCACATCTTATGCACTTTGCTTGGAGCGTCGGTTTGTTTTTGTTTTTTGTTTTGTTTGAATAAAATGGATCCTAGCATTCACTTTATGGGAGATAGACACTCTCCGCTGTAGCATATGGACAAGTATGTCCTTAGGCTCTACTTATAGTATTTATGGCGAAGTTTCTTCTTCGTTAAATTGTTATATGGTTGGAATTGGAAAATACTACATGTAGTAATTCTAAAATGTCTTGGATAATGTGATACTTGGCAATTGTTGTGCTCATGTTTAAGCTCTTGCATCATATACTTTGCACCCATTAATGAAGAAACACTTAGAGCTTGCTAATTTGGTTTGCATATTTGGTTTCTCTAGAGTCTAGATAATATCTAGTATTGAGTTTTGAACAACAAGGAAGACGGTGTAGAGTCTTATAATGTTTACAATATGTCTTTTATGTGAGTTTTGCTGCACCGTTCATCCTTGTGTTTGTTTCAAATAACCTTGCTAGCCTAAACCTTGTATCGAGAGGGAATACTTCTCATGCATCCAAAATACTTGAGCCAACCACTATGCCATTTGTGTCCACCATACCTACCTACTACATGGTATTTCTCCGCCATTCCAAAGTAAATTGCTTGAGTGCTACCTTTAAAATTCCATCATTCACCTTTGCAATATATAGCTCATGGGACAAATAGCTTAAAAACTATTGTGGTATTGAATATGTACTTATGCACTTTATCTTTTATTAAGTTGCTTGTTGAGCGATAACCATGTTTACGGGGACGCCATCAACTATTCTTTGTTGGATATCATATGAGTTGCTATGCATGTCCAGTCTTGTACTGAAGCAAGAGAGATCTACCACCTTCATGGTTGGAGCATGCATATTGTTAGAGAAGAACTTTGGGCCGCTAACTAAAGCCATGATTCATGGTGGAAGTTTCAGTTTGGACATATATCCTCAATCTCATATGAGAATAATAATTGTTGCCACATGCTTATGCATTAAAGAGGAGTCCATTATCTCGTTGTCCATGTTGTCCCGGTATGGATGTCTAAGTTGAGAATAATCAAAAGCGAGAAATCCAAAATGCGAGCTTTCTCCTTAGACCTTTGTACAGGCGGCATGGAGGTACCCCATTGTGACACTTGGTTAAAACATGTGCATTGCAAAGATCCGGTAGTCCAAGCTAATTAGGACAAGGTGCGGGCACTATTAGTATACTATGCATGAAGCTTGCAACTTGTAAGATATAATTTACATAACTCATATGCTTTATTACTACCGTTGACAAAATTGTTTCATGTTTTCAAAATAAAAGCTCTAGCACAAATATAGCAATCGATGCTTTCCTCTTTGAAGGACCATTCTTTTACTTTTATGTTGAGTCAGTTCACCTATCTCTCTCCACCTCAAGAAGCAAACACTTGTGTGAACTATGCATTGATTCCTACATACTTGCATATTGCACTTGTTATATTACTCTATGTTGACAATTATCAATCAGATATACATGTTACAAGTTGAAAGCAACCGCTGAAACTTAATCTTCCTTTGTGTTGCTTCAATGCCTTTACTTTGATTTATTGCTTTATGAGTTAACTCTTATGCAAGACTTATTGATGCTTGTCTTGAAGTACTATTCATGAAAAGTCTTTGCTTTATGATTCACTTGTTTACTCATGTCATTACCATTGTTTTGATCGCTGCATTCACTACATATGTTTACAAATAGTATGATCAAGGTTATGATGGCATGTCACTTCGGAAATTATCTTTGTTATCGTTTTGCTCGCTCGGGACGAGCAGAACTAAGCTTGGGTATGCTTGATACGTCTCCGACGTATCGATAATTTCTTATGTTCTATGCCATATTATTGATGATACCTACATGTTTTATGCACACTTTATGTCATATTCGTGCATTTTCTCGAACTAACCTATTAACAAGATGCCGAAGTGCCGATTCTGTTGTTTTCTCGCTGTTTTGGTTTCAGAAATCCTAGTAACGAAATATTCTCGGAATTGGACGAAATCAAGACCCAGGGGCCTATTTTGCCACGAACCTTCCAGAAGACCGAAGAGCATACGAAGTGGGGCCACGAGGTGGCCAGACCACAAGGCGGCGCGGCCAAGGGGGGGCCGCGCCGCCCTGTGGTGTGGGCCCCTCGTCAGCCCTCCGACTCTGCCCTTCCGCCTACTTAAAGCCTCCGTCGCGAAACCCCTGATGCGAAAAACCACGATACGGAAAACCTTCCAGAGACGCCGCCGCCGCCAATCCCATCTCGGGGGATTACGGAGATCTCCTCCGGCACCCTGCCGGAGAGGGGATTCATCTCCCGGAGGACTCTACACCGCCATGGTCGCCTCCGGAGTGATGAGTGAGTAGTTCACCCCTGGACTATGGGTCCATAGCGGTAGCTAGATGGTTGTCTTCTCCTCATTGTGCTTCATTGTTGGATCTTGTGAGCTGCCTAACATGATCAAGATCATCTATCCGTAATACTCTATGTTGTGTTTGTCGGGATCCGATGGATAGAGAATACCATGTTATGTTAATTATCAAGTTATTACATATGTGTTGTTTATGATCTTGCATGCTCTCCGTTATTAGTAGAGGCTCTGGCCAAGTTTTTGCTCTTAACTCCAAGAGGGAGTATTTATGCTCGATAGTGGGTTCATGCTGCATTGACACTGGGACAGTGATGAGAAAGTTCTAAGGTTGTGTTGTCTTGTTGCCACTAGGGATAAAACATTGGCGCTATGTCCGAGGATGTAGTTATTGATTACATTACGCACCATACTTAATGCAATTGTACTGTTGCTTGCAACTTAATACTGGAGGGGTTCGGACGATAACTCGAAGGTGGACTTTTTAGGCATAGATGCGGTTGGATGGCGGTCTATGTACTTTGTCGTAATGCCCAATTAAATCTCACTGTACTTATCATGACATGTATGTGCATTGTTATGCCCTCTCTATTTGTCAATTGCCCGACTGTAATTTGTTCACCCAACATGCTTTTATCTTATGGGAGAGACACCTCTAGTGAACTGTGGACCCTGGTCCATTCTTTTATACTGAAATACAAATCTGCTGCAATACTTGTTTTTACTGTTTTCTCTGCAAACAATCATCTTCCACACAATACGGTTAATCCTTTGTTACAGCAAGCCGGTGAGATTGACAACCTCACTGTTTCGTTGGGGCAAAGTACTTTGGTTGTGTTGTGCGGGTTCCACGTTGGCGCCGGAATCTCCGGTGTTGCGCCGCACTACATCCCGCCGCCATCAACCTTCAACGTGCTTCTTGGATCCTCCTGGTTCGATAAACCTTGGTTTCTTTCTGAGGGAAAACTTGCTGCTGTGCACATCATACCTTCCTCTTGGGGTTCCCAACGAACGTGTGAAATACACGCCATCAGTGACAAGCATTAAACACAACAAGATTGCAGCAACAATAACTTCACAAACTTTATAGATAGACTAATCATAATGTAACAATCCATCGGATCCCAACAAACACAACACCGATTACATCAGATGAATCTCAATCATGTAAGGCAGCTCATGAGATCATTGTATTGAAGTACATAGGGGAGAGAATACCAACTAGCTACGGCTAGAACCCGTAGTCCATGGGGGAACTACTCACGGAGCATGATGGAGGCGGTGGCGTCGATGGAGATGGCTTCCGGGGGCACTTCCCCGTCCCGGCAGGGTGCCGGAACAGAGACTTCTGTCCCCCCGAATTGGAGTTTCGCGATGGTGGCGGCGCCCTGGAGTCTTTCTGGAGTTTCGTCAATTCGTATCGAGGTTTTAGGTCAGGACGGCTTAAATAGGCGAAGAGACGGTGTCGGAAGGGCCACGGGGCCTCCTCACAGTAGGGGGCGCGCCCCCCCCTTGGGCCGCGCTGCCACCATGTGTGGGGCCACCAGGGCTCCCCTCTGGTCCCACTCTGACTTTCTGGAAGCTTTTGGGAAAAATAAGGTTCTGGGCGTTGATTTCGTCCGATTCCGAGAATATTGCCCGAACAGCCTTTCTGGAACCAAAAACAACGAGAAAACATGAACTGGCACTTCGGCATCTTGTTAATAGGTTAGTTCCGGAAAATGCATAAAAACATTATAAAGTGCAAGCAAAACATGTAAGTATTGTCATAAAACAAGCATGGAACATCAGAAATTATAGGTACGTTGGAGACGTATCAGCATCCCCAAGCTTAGTTCCTGCTCGCCCTCGAGTAGGTAAATGATAAAAAGAATAATTTCTATAGTGACATGCTACTGATGGCGTGTATTTCACACGTTCGTTGGGCAACCCCAAGAGGAAGGTATGATGAGCACAACAGCAAGTTTTCCCTCAGAAAGAAACCAAGGTTTATCGAACCAGGAGGAGCCAAGAAGCACGTTGAAGGTTGATGGCGGCGGGATGTAGTGCGGCGCAACACCGGAGATTCGGCGCCAACGTGGAACCCGCACAACACAACCAAAGTACTTTGCCCCAACGAAACGGTGAGGTTGTCAATCTCACCGGCTTGCTGTAACAAAGGATTAACCGTATTGTGTGGAAGATGATTGTTTGCAGAGAAAACGAGTAAAAACAAGTATTGCGGTAGATTGTATTTCGATAAAGAGAATTGGACCGGGGTCCACAGTTCACTAGAGGTGTCTCTCCCATAAGACGAACAAGCATGTTGGGTGAACAAATTACGGTTGGGCAATTGACAAATAAAGAGAGCATAACAATGCACATACATATCATGATGAGTATAGTGAGATTTAATTGGGCATTACGACAAAGTACATAGACCGCCATCCAACTGCATCTATGCCTAAAAAGTCCACCTTCAGGTTATCATCCGAACCCCCTCCAGTATTAAGTTGCAAGCAACAGACAATTGCATTAAGTATGGTGCGTAATGTAATCAACAACTACATCCTTAGACATAGCATCAATGTTTTACCCCTAGTGGCAACAGCACAACACAACCTTAGGGGTTTCTGTCACTCCCAGTGTCAATGCGAGCATGAACCCACTATCGAGCATAAGTACTCCCTCTTGGAGTTAAAAGCATCTACTTGGCCAGAGCATCTACTAGTAACGGAGAGCATGCAAGATCATAAACAACACATAAGCATAACTTTGATAATCAACATAACAAGTATTCTCTATTCATCGGATCCCAACAAACGCAACATATAGAATTACATATAGATGATCTTGATCATGATAGGCAGCTCACAAGATCCGACAATGATAGCACAATGGGGAGAAGACAACCATCTAGCTACTGCTATGGACCCATAGTCCAGGGGTAGACTACTCACTCATCACTCCGAGGCGACCATGGCGGTGTAGAGTCCTCCAGGAGATGATTCCCCTCTCCAGGCGAGGGTGCGGAGGCGATCTCCGAGGATCCCCCGAGATGGGATCGGCGGCAACGGCGTCTCGGTAAGGTTTTCCGTATCGTGGCTCTCGATGCGGGGGTTTCGTCACGGAGGCTTTAAGTAGGCGGAAGGGCAAGTCGAGAGGCGGCACGGGGCCCCACACCATAGGCCGGCGCGGCCGAGGGGTGGGGCCGCGCCGCCCTAGGGTTTGGCCACCCCGTGGCCCCTCTTCGTCTCGTCTTCGGACTTCGGAAGCTTCGTGAGAAAATAGGCCTCTGGGCTTTTATTTCGTCCAATTCCGAGAATATTTCTTTACTAGGATTTCGAAACCAAAAACAGCAGAAAACGACAATCGGCACTTCGGCATCTTGTTAATAGGTTAGTTCCGAAAATGCACGAATATGACATAAAGTGTGCATAAAACATGTAGATAACATCAATAATGTGGCATGGAACACAAGAAATTATCGATACGTTGGAGACGTATCAGCATCCCCAAGCTTAGTTCTCGCTCGTCCGGCGAGTAAAACGATAACACGGATAATTTCACGGAGTGACATGCCATCATAAACTTGATCATACTATTTGTAAAGCATATGTAGAGAATGCAGCGATCAAAACAATGTATATGACATGAGTAAACAAGTGAATCATAAAGCAAAGACTTTTCATGAATAGCACTTCAAGACAAGCATCAATAAGTCTTGCATAAGAGTTAACTCATAAAGCAATAATTCAAAGTAAAGGTATTGAAGCAACACAAAAGAAGATTAAGTTTCAGCGGTTTCTTTCAACTTGTAACATGTATATCTCATGGATATTGTCAACATAGAGTAATATAATAAGTGCAATAAGCAAGTATGTAGGAATCAATGCACAGTTCACACAAGTGTTTGCTTCTTGAGGTGGAGAGAAATAGGTGAACTGACTCAACATAAAAGTAAAGAGAATGGTCCTCATAGAGGAAAAGCATCGATTGCTATATTTGTGCTAGAGCTTTGATTTTGAAAACATGAAACAATTTTGTCAACGGTAGTAATAAAGCATATGCATCATGTAAATTATATCTTATAAGTTGCAAGCCTCATGCATAGTGCACTAATAGTGCCCGCACCTTGTCCTAATTAGCTTGGACTACTGGATTATCACCGCAATACATATGCTTTAACCAAGTTTCACAAAGGGGTACCTCTATGCACTCTGTACAAAGGTCTAAGGAGAAAGCTCGCATTTGGATTTCTCGCTTTTGATTATTCTCAACTTAGACATCCATACCGGGACAACATAGACAACAGATAATGGACTCCTCTTTTAATGCTCTAAGCATTTGACAACAATTAATTCTTTTCTCATTAGAGATTTGAGGATATTTGTCCAAAACTGAAACTTCCACCATGAATCATGGCTTTAGTTAGCGGCCCAATGTTCTTCTCTCACAATATGCATGCTCAAACCATTCAACTCGGTGTAGATCGCCCTTACTTCGGACAAGACGAACATGCATAGCAACTCACATGAAATTCAACAATGAGTTGATGGCGTTCCCCGAGTAAACATGGTTATCGC
>NC_061513.1:213307545-213331288 GCF_022539505.1 Lolium rigidum | reverse complement strand
ACATCGACGACATTCTCCCACCATGATGCCGCTGGTCCTGACAGCAGATAGGTGGCATACCTGATCTTCTCCTCATCGTTGCATCCAACGGTCCTTAGCTTCCTTTCTGTGTCCATCAGCCAATCTTCTGCATCCATTGGTTCTGGAGCCGATGCAAAAGGTAGTGGCCTTGCATTCTGAAAGTCGGATAGGGTTACACCTCTGCCTTCATTGCCCCTGTCATTGAGGACATGAGCAAATAAATCCTGCATGTTCTTGCTCTGGCTTTCCTGGTATCTTCTCCTATCTTCTTCCATTGATCGCATGTATTGCTGAAAATCTGGATGCATCATAGGATGTGGTGGTGGTGGTGCATTCTCCATTCTGGCTACTGCATCTGCTTCTTCCTTTTCTTTCGCCTCCCGCTCTCTTCTAGCCTCTTCGGTTTCGAACGCCATTCCCCTAGTCCTGTAACAAAGAGCGATTACTCATAATTACACCATGCAAATGTTTTCTGAGCTCAACTCATTGCCCAGTACTAGTCACACAATCAAATCAAGAAGCAAATCCAAAGCAAAAATTTATTATATATATACACCATATATAACATAACAATACACACATATATTACATGTGGTGTGTATAACCACTTATTTGGCTCCAAGCCCAAGCCAACGGAATTTAAAATACATCTCACTACAATACCAGCTATACTACATTATTCCTCCCTCGAGCACTACTCCTCATTGTCATCGTTCGCCTCCGCATACATGCCTGGAGTCCATCCGGTACAGCGGTTGGTCTTTCGAACACTGTTCGGAATATAAGTCCTTCCAGTTGGGATGTAGTCTGAATCGGACGAAGTGCCGAGACAGAGATCTGTCATACCGAAATAGCTGAACAGTGACTCATATGTATTCCCAGTAGGATACCCACCTTCCTCATTCGCCATCCATGAAGGGTTTCTATCAACTTGCCCCCTCATCTTCTTCTTCTTCACTCCAAAACTTTCACCTACCTCGTATTGAGATGTTTTTGAGATCCCCATCTCCAAATCAACTTGCCCAGTAGGATACCCACCTTCCTCATTCGCCATCCATGAAGGGTTTCTATCAACTTGCCCCCTCATCATCATCTTCTTCTTCTTCTTCTTCTTCTTCTTCACTCCAGAACTTTCACCTACCTCGTATTGAGATGTTTTTGAGATCCCCATCTCCAAATAAAGAGAAATGGAGTTGGTATCTTTCTCTTCCTTCCCAAAGTCTTGGTTAATATTCTGGTTAACCTCGCCTCCTTCATCATCCGTATCACATGTGATGGGTTCCTCTTCATCTCCGAAGGGTTCTCCGAAACGCCAACCAGTCGAGTTCCCCATTGGCGATTCCGAGCAAGCTAGGTTCCCCTAAGCATCTCCCCCATATCCTGCATCATATGACATTGACACATGTGGATAATGTGGAACGAAGTTGGGTGTGAGTGGTTCTGACTTTTGCAACTGGTCACTCAAATCTACATAGTTGTGTAGGCTAAAGTAAGGTGTTGTGTGTTGAGGTTGTGCCCTAAGATCATGCATTTGAGCCTGGACTTTGTCTGGGTCCGTGAACTCAGCTAGCATGTGTGTGACTTCCTCCACCATCTTCATGTGAAGTAGATACATTGAAGTCAATAAAGACTTAGAGCTGTCCATGTGTTGGGCTGCTACTTCAGGATGTTTGTGTGCCATGAGTAGATGATTCAAAGAAGGATCCTCATCTTCCTCGGCATGAGGTGCATGAGAATACGATGAACACAAAAGCTCTACGGATTTGTGTTGCCTAATTTCGAGAATTTCCTTGAAGATACCTGATACGTCCAAAACGTATCTACTTTCCCGAACACTTTTGCTATTGTTTTGCCTCTAATTTGTGTATTTTGGATACAACTAACACGGACTAACGTTGTTTTTAGCAGAATTGCCCTGGTGTCTCGTTGTTGTGCAGAAATTCAACTTTCAGGAAAATCCCCGGAATTAATGTCAAAGGGCTTATTTTTCCACAAGATTCACGGAGCCAGAAGGGCAGGCCAGGGGGGGCCCACGTCCCCCACACCATGGGCCGGCGCGGCCTAGGAGGGGGGCGCGCCGCCCTATGGTGAGGCCCCCTCGGCCGGCCTCCGACGCCCCCCTCTGGACTACTTAACGTCTTCGACCTAAAAACGCACGGGGGGGTGATACGTCTCAAACGTATCTATAATTTCTTATGTTCCATGCTACTTTTATGATGATACTCACATGTTTTATACACATTATATGTCATTTTTACGCATTTTCCGGCACTAACCTATTGACGAGATGCCGAAGAGCCGCTTGTCGTTTTCACGCTGTTTTTGGTTTCAGAAATCCTACAAAGGAAATATTCTTGGAATTGGACGAAATCAACGCCCAGGGTCTTATTTTTCCACGAAGCTTCCAGAAGACCGAAAGGGAAACGAAGTGGGGCGACGAGGCGCCGCCATGCCAGGGCCGCGCGGCCAGGCTAGGGCCCGCGCCGCCCTGTTGTGTGGGGCCCTCGCGTCGCCCCTAAACCTACCTTTCCGCCTACTTAAAGCCTTCGTCGCGAATACCCCAGTACCGAGAGCCACGATACGGAAAACCTTCCAGAGACGCCGCCGCCAATCCCATCTCGGGGATTCAGGAGATCGCCTCCGGCACCCTGCCGGAGAGGGGAATCATCTCCCGGAGGTCTCTTCATCGCCATGATCGCCTCCGGATCGATGTGTGAGTAGTCCACCCCTGGACTATGGGTCCATAGCAATAGCTAGATGGTTGTCTTCTCCTCATTGTGCTATCATGTTAGATCTTGTGAGCTGCCTATCATGATCAAGATCATCTATTTGTAATGCTACGTGTTGTGTTTGTTGGGATCCGATGAATATTGAATACTATGTCAAGTTGATTATCAATCTATCATATATGTTGTTTATGTTCTTGCATGCTCTCCGTTGCTAGTAGAGGCTCGGCCAAGTTGATACTTGTGACTCCAAGAGGGAGTATTTATGCTCGATAGTGGGTTCATGCCTCCATTGAATCTGGGAGTGACGAGCAACCACTAAGGTTGTGGATGTGCTTGTTGCCACTAGGGATAAAACATCGATGCTTTGTCTAAGGATATTTGTGTTGATTACATTACGCACCATACTTAATGCAATTGTCTGTTGTTGCAACTTAATACTGGAAGGGGTTCGGATGATAACCTGAAAGTGGACTTTTTAGGCATAGATGCATCCTGGATAGCGGTCTATGTACTTTGTCGTAATGCCCTGATTAAATCTCATAGTACTCATCATGATATATGTATGGGAATGGTGTTTTGACACCCGGGAGCATATGCTCCCGGTTGTTAAACTTCATTTTAAATACACTTTTAAAATGTTGAAAATTTCAAACACAAAATTTAGTGGGTACATTTCGAAATTCTACACGTTCACAAAGTGGTTCCACAGAAAACCGACATTTTGAGTGTCATCTATAAAAAAGACAAACTTTGATGTAGAAAAAGGTTGTGTACGAGACGTTTTGTTTCTCTTTTTCATACAAGTCACACAAAATGTCGATTTTTCATGAAACTTGATGTGCGCACGTAAAATGTCGATACGTAAGCGAGAAAATTTTTGTACGAATTTTTTCGACATTTTAAAATAATTTTTCGGGTGGCAGGAGCATATGCTCCCATGTGCCGAATTGAATTTCTGATTGTTATGCCTTCTTTATTTGTCAATTGCCCAACTGTAATTCTTTCACCCAACGTGCTATTTATCTTATGGGAGAGACACCAGTAGTGAACTGTGGACCCCGGTCCATTCTTTACATCCGAAATACAATCTACTGCAATACTTGTTCTTTACTGTTCTTCGCAAACAATCATCTTCCACACAATACGTTTAATCCTTTGTTTTCAGCAAGCCGGTGAGATTGACAACCTCACTGTCGCGCCGCACTACACTCCGCCACCAACAACCTTCACGTGTTCCTTGACTCCTGCTGGTTCGATAACCTTGGTTTCTTACTGAGGGAAAACTTGCTGATGTACGCATCACACCTTCCTCTTGGGGTTCCCAACGGACGTGTGTCTCACGCGCCATCAAGCATATTTTCTGGCGCCGTTGCCGGGGAGATCAAGACACGCTGCAAGGGGAGTCTCCCACATCCAATCTCTTTACTTTGTTTTTGTCTTGCTTTACTTTATTTTATTTACTGCTTTGTTTGCTCTCTATATCGAAAACACAAAAAAGTTAGTTACTTGCATTTACTTTATTTAGTTGCTTTATTTATTACTGCTAAAATGAATATTCCTGAGAACACTAAGTTGTGTGATTTCACTAGTTAGGCTTAATGGAAAACAACAAAAATATTAGAGATCTTTATAGTATTTATCTTGAGTTAGGACATGAGGTGTTTGAAGAGAAAATTAAAAAACCCATAGAACTTTGTTTGCAAAATAGTTGTAGCAATGTTATTAGCATGAACTCTTTGAACATTATTATTGCTAATGCTATGGAAGAATTTAAGCTTGGGGAAGCTGGTTTTGATGAGCATGACATTTTTAGTCCCCCAAGCATGGAGGAGAGAATTTACTTTGATGACACTAGTCCTCCCATTTATGATGATAGTGGTATTTTGGTGCCGCCTACTATTGAGGATAAAATTTATTATGATTATACTATGCCTCTTACATTTGATTATTATGGTGATGAGAATAATAATGATAGCTACTTTGTTGAATTTTCTCCCACTACAATTAATAAGAATGACTATGCTTATGTTGGGAGTAGTAATTATTTTATGCATGAGACTCATGATAAGAATGCTTTATGTGTTAGTTATATTGTTGAGTTTGTTCATGATGCTACTGGAAATTATTATGAGAGAGGAAAATATGGTTGTAGAAATTTTCATGTTACTAAAACAGCTCTCTATATGCTGAAATTTTTGAAGTTACACTTGTTTTGTCCTCCTATGCTATTCACTTTGTTCTTCATTGACTTGTTTATTTACAAGATTCCTTTTCATAGGAAGTGGGTTAGGCTTAAATTTGTTTCATACTTGCTTTTTGATGCTCTCTTTGCTTCAACTCTCATCCTTATGCGAGTGCATCATTAAATTTACTGAGCCCATCTTAATGGCTATAAAGAAAGCACTTCTTGGGAGATAACCCATATTTTTATTTTGCTACTGTTTTGTTCTTGGAAGTTGTTACTACTGTAGCAACCTCTCCTTATCTTTATTTTATTGCATTGTTGTGCCAAGTAAAGTCTTTGATAGTAAAGTCAATACTAGATTTGGATTACTGCGCAGAAACAGATTTCTTGCTGTCACGAAATTGAGCCGCCCCGTCTGTAGGTAACTCAGAAAAATCTGCCAATTTACGTGCGTGATCCTCTGATATGTACGCAACTTTAATTCAATATGATAATTTTCATCCGAGCAAGTTAAGTGCCCCAGAAAAATTCGTCTTTACGGACTGTTCTGTTTTGACAGATTCTGCCTTTTATTTCGCATTGCCTGTTTTGCTATGTTTGATGGATTTCTTTGTTCCATTAACTTTCAGTAGCCTTGTGCAATGTCCAGAAGTGTTAAGAATGATTATGTCACCTCTGAATATATGAATTTTCAATTATGCACTAACCCTCTAATAAGTTTGTTTTGAGTTTGGTGTGGAGGAAGTTTTCAAGGGTCAAGAGAGGAGGATGATACAATATGATCAAGAAAAGTGAAAAGTCTAAGAGCATCTCCAGCCGCGTCCCCCAAACCGTCCCCCAAAGCGCGCCGGATCGAGCGTTTGGGGGACGTGTTTTGTTCGTGCCGCGTTTGGGGGACGTCGCTCCCCAGCCGCGTCCCCCAAACGCCGCCCCAAAAATTAAAAGTACTTTTTTTTGGCTAGAAAAAAACTATTTACTAATATTCAAATCGGTTGAACATAAACAAATTATATATAAAACTTCGGAAATATATAATTAAATACATATAAACTATCTACTTCTTCTTCTTCGCTGATGGCCCCGCCTCGTCGTCGTCATCGCGGTGGCGCTTCCTGCTCGTCACCTCTTCCGAAGAGGCGGTGTCGACGCCCGACGCGTCGGAGTCGTCCTCGTCGTCGGTGGTGCTCGTCGGCTGCGCCTTTGCCTTTGCCTTGGCCTTGGCCTTGGCCTTGGCCTTGGCCGCCTTCGCCTTCGCACGGGCCACCGCCGCCGCCGCGTCCTCGCTCTCTTCTTCCTCCGCGTCCTCCTCCCAGCCCAGCCATTCCTCCTCGCTGTCAACTGGCGGCGGGGAATCGTCGCCGCTGCTCGGCGTCCTGGCTCTCTCCCACCAATGGCGCCAGCCAGCCCTCGCTGGAGGTGTCGGAAGGGAGTTGGGAGATGTAGCTCATCGTCGCTGGAGGTGTCGGATGGAGGCTTGGATGAATGGTGACGTACGTACGGCGTACGTACGGGTCTTATTGAGCGCGGATGAACGGCGGCACAGAAGTCGAAGAGAGCAGCGGTTGCTCTTCCGAGGAGTCGGCGCTCCATTCCGGCGGGGTTGGCGCGTCGTCGACGCGGTTGCCAATGCGACGGTTCCGCTTCCTGGCAACTGCACCGTCGCTACGTATGTGGCGGTTGAGCGTCCGAGCCGCCGACGGGTCGGGCCCGCGCCTCCTCGCCTCTCATTTCGTTGTGTCCGGCGTGCCCGGTGCGTCCCCTGTGGGACGGGGACGGGCTCGGGATGCCGGACACCGTATCGGGCCGCGCCGGACAAAAAGGGCCTTTGGGGCGCGCGGCTGGGAACGTTTTTTTGTCCGGCGCGCCCCAAATCGCTTTGGGGGACGGTTTGGGGGACGCGACTGGAGATGCTCTAAGCTTGGGGATGCCCCCGTGGTTCATCCCTGCATATTTTAAGAAGACCCAAGCGTCTAAGCTTGGGGATGCCCAAGGCATCCCTTCTTCATCGATAACTTATCAGGTCACCTCTAGTGAAACTATATTTTTATTCCGTCACATCTTATGTGCTTTACTTGGAGCGTCTGTTTGTTTTTGTTTGAATAAATTCGGATCCTAGCATTCCTTGTTTGGGAGAGAGACACGCTCCGCTGTTTCGTATGAACACATGTGTTCTTAGCTTTATCTTTAATGTTCATTGCAAAGGTTGAACTACTTTGTTCATTGTTATATGGTTGGAAACGGAAAATGCTGCATGTGGTAAATGGTATAATGTCTTGAATAATTTGATACTTGGCAATTGTTGTGCTCATATAGATCATGTTTAAGCTCTTGCATCATGTACTTTGCACCCATTAATGAATAACTACATAGAGCTTGTTAAAATTTGGTTTGCATGATTAGTTTCTCTAGAGTCTAGATATTTTCTGGTTAAGGTGTTTGAACAACAAGGAGACAATGTAAAGTCTTATAATACTTACAATATGTTCATATGTAAGTTTTGTTGCACCTTTTATATTTGAGTTTGCTTCAAACAACCTTGCTAGCCTAGCCTTGTATTGAGAGGAATTCTTCTCGTGCATCCAAATCCTTGAGCCAAAAACCATGCCATTTGTGTCCACCATACCAACCTACTACATGGTATTTCTCTGCCATTCCAAAGTTCATTACTTGAGTGCTACATTTAAAATTCTATTCTTTGTCATTGCAATATATAGCTCATGGGAAAATAGCCTTAAAAACTATTGTGGTGAAGAATATGTACTTATGTGTCTTATTTCTTAATAAGTTGCTTGTTGAGCGGTAACCATGTTTCTGGGACGCCATCAACTTTTACCTTTGTTGAATATCATGTGAGTTGCTATGCATGTTCGTCTTGTCCGAAGTAAGGGCGATTTTCATGATCAAATGGTTTGAGTATGCATATTGTTAGAGAAGAACATTGGGCCGCTAACTAAAGCCATGATCCATGGTGGAAGTTTCAGTTTGGACAATTAATCATCAATCTCTTATGAGAATTTTAACTGTTGTTGAATGCTTATGCATTAAAGAGGAGTCCATTATCTGTTGTCTATGTTGTCCCGGTATGGATGTCTAAGTTGAGAATAATCAAAAGCGAGAAATCCAATGCGAGCTTTCTCCTTAGACCTTTGTACAGGCGGCATAGAGGTACCCCTTTGTGACACTTGGTTGAAACATATGCTATGCAATGATAATCCATGTTAATCCAAGCTAATTAGGACAAGGTGCGAGCACTATTGGTATATTATGCATGAGGCTTGCAACTTATAAGATGTCTTATACATAACACATATGATTTATTACTACCGTTGACAAAATTGTTTTTTGTTTTCAAAATGAAAAGCTCTAGCACAAATATAGTAATCCATGCTTCCCTCTGCGAAGGGCCATTCTTCTACTTTATTGTTGAGTCAGTTTACCTATTATTTCTATCTCAGAAGCAAACACTTGTATCAACTGCGTGCATTGATTCTTACATGTTTACCTATTGCACTTGTTATATTACTTTGTGTTGAAAATTATCCATGAGATAAATATGTTGAAGTTGAAAGCAACTGCTGAAACTTATATCTTCCTTTGTGTTGTTTCAAAGCTTTCTACTAAGAATTTATTGCTTTATGAGTAACTCTTATGCAAGTCTTATTGATGCTTGTCTTTAAAGTATTATTCATGAAAAGTCTTTGCTATATGATTCATTTGTTTACTCATTATCTTCACCATTGCTTCGAATCGCTGCATTCATCTCATATGCTTTACAATAGTATTGATCAAGATTATGATAGCATGTCACTTCAGAAAGTATCCTTGTTATCGTTTACCTACTCGAGGGTGAGTAGGAACTAAGCTTGGGGATGCTTGATACGTCTCAAACGTATCTATAATTTCTTATGTTCCATGCTACTTTTATGATGATACTCACATGTTTTATACACATTATATGTCATTATTATGCATTTTCCGGCACTAACCTATTGACGAGATGCCGAAGAGCCAGTTGCTGTTTTCTGCTGTTTTTGGTTTCAGAAATCCTACAAAGGAAATATTCTCGGAATTGGACGAAATCAACGCCCATGGTCTTCTTTTTCCATGAAGCTTCCAGAAGACAGAAAGGGAAACGAAGTGGGGCGACAAGGCGCCGCCACGCCAGGGCCGCGCGGCCAGGCTAGGGCCCATAGCAGTAGCTAGATGGTTGTCTTCTCCTCATTGTGCTATCATGTTAGATCTTGTGAGCTGCCTATCATGATCAAGATCATCTATTTGTAATCCTTCATGTTGTGTTTGTTGGGATCCGATGAATATTGAATACTATGTCAAGTTGATTATCAATCTATCATATATGTTGTTTATGTTCTTGCATGCTCTCCGTTGCTAGTAGTGGCTCTGGCCAAGTTGATACTTGTGACTCCAAGAGGGAGTATTTATGCTCGATAGTGGGTTCATGCCTCCATTGAATCTGGGGGAGTGACAGCAACCTCTAAGGTTGTGGATGTGCTGTTGCCACTAGGGATAAAACATCGATGCTTTCTCTAAGGATATTTGTGTTGATTACATTACGCACCATACTTAATGCAATTGTCTGCTGTTGCAACTTAATACTGGAAGGGGTTTGGATGATAACCTGAAAGTGGACTTTTTAGGCATACATGCATGCTGGATAGCGGTCTATGTACTTTGTCGTAATGCCCTGATTAAATCTCATAGTAATCATCATGATATATGTATGTGCATTGTTATGCCTTCTTTATTTGTCAATTGCCCAACTGTAATTCGTTCACCCAACATGCTATTTATCTTATGGGAGAGACACCACTACTGAACTGTGGACCCCGGTCCATTCTTTACATCTGAAATACAATCTACTGCAATACTTGTTCTTTGCTGTTCTTCGCAAACAATCATCTTCCACACAATACGTTTAATCCTTTGTTTTCAGCAAGCCGGTGAGATTGACAACCTCACTGTTACGTTGGGGCAAAGTACTTTGATTGTGTTGTGCAGGTTCCACGTTGGCGCCGGAATCCCTGTGTTGCGCCGCACTACATTCCGCCACCAACAACCTTCATGTGTTCCTTGACTCCTACTGGTTCGATAACCTTGGTTTCTTACTGAGGGAAAACTTGCTGTTGTACGCATCACACCTTCCTCTTGGGGTTCCCAACGGACGTGTGTCTCACGCGCCATCAAGCATATTTTCTGGCGCCGTTGCCGGGGAGATCAAGACACGCTGCAAGGGGAGTCTCCCACATCCAATCTGTTTACTTTGTTTTTGTCTTGCTTTACTTTATTTTATTTACTGCTTTGTTTGCTCTCTATATCAAAAACACAAAAAATGCAAGTAGATTGGATGCTCTCTTTGCTTCAACTCTCATCCTTATGCGTGTGCATCATTAAATTTACTGAGCCCATCTTAATGTATTAAATTTACTGAGCCCATCTTGCTTTACTTTGTTTTTGTCATGTAATAGCATAAGATTGTTAGGGCATAGTTCCTAGTGTCCGTAATTGGTACTTTTATGATATTGTTGCAACTTGTTATGCTTAATGCTTGTCACTAGGGCCCGAGTGCCATGATCTCAGATCTGAACATGTTATCAATTCATGATGATAGTCATTGCTTTATGATCTTACCTGCAAGTTGTATACACATATTGCTGTCCGGAACCCGAGGCCCCAAAGTGACAAGAATTGGGACAACCGGAGGGGAAGGCGGTGATATGAGGATCACATGTGTTCACGGAGTGTTAATTCTTTGCTCCGGTGCTCTATTAAAAGGAGTACCTTAATTTCCAGTAAATTCCCTAGAGGCCCGGCTGCCACCGGCTGGTAGGACAAAAGATGTTGTGCAAGTTTCTCACTGCGAGCACGTACGACTAAATATGGAACACATGCCTATTGATTGATTAGTACTTGGATGCCATTTTATTATTATCTGCAAATGCTCTACCTTGATTGTTACATGAGTTTCTCTCATCCATGCAAGGCCCGTTCAACCATCCCTGTGCCTACAGTATTTTAATCCTGCTGTTTACTATAATCACTACTGCTGTCTTTGTTACTCTGCTGCTGATATTTCACTACTGCTACTGCTATAAAACTGTTACTATCGATAAACTCTTGCGAGCAAGTCCGTTTCCAGTGCAGCTGAATTGACAACTCCGCTTTAAGGCTTACAAATATTCTTTGGCTCCCCTTGTGTCGAATCAATAAATTGGGTTTTACTTCCCTCGAAGACTGTTGCGATCCCCTATACTTGTGGGTTATCAAGACTATTTTCTAGCGCCGTTGCCGGGGAGCATAGCTTTATTTGCAAGTTCACTTGGATTGATATTGTTCGCTGCAAATTCTCCATCATGGGTAAACCTCGCGATACTAAAGTCGCCATATTACCATCCACTACAAGAAAAGGTACAACTCGAGTACTGTGCTGCTCTTGATTCACCATCCGTGATAAGTAAACTTGTTTCACCACCACAAGCTTCAAATGCTGGTACTTCTGCTGAATCTGAAAATTCCTCTTATAATTTTGATGATGCTTCGCTGTGCTTGATAATGATGGTTCATTAGGATCTTTTCTAGATGCTACAATTGCTAGGTCTAGACAAATTGAAAGTACTGAAACTCCTAATGAAAATGCTGCTACACCTGTTAATTCACCCGAGTCTGTTGAATACTCTAGTGATGATCTTGATGAAGATTATGTAGAACTTGATGATGATTTCATTGATAAATGCAATGCTACTACTGATGCAAGTAATATTACAAAGCTTCTTGCACAACGTGCTGTTAGATATAAACTGTCTCCTGATCCTAAATTTGCCACATCTCCTATAAACATTAAGGATAAGGATTATGATTTTTCTCTTGATTTATCTCATATATCTATTGTTGAGAAAACACCTTTTTGTGGTACTGAAAAAGAAAGTGCTTTAGAACACATGATTGAGCTGTCTACTCTGAGTAGCTTGTTTTCTGATGATGTTAAGAAGCGTACTTATTTCGTTGCTAAAATTTTTCCTTTCTTATCAAAGGATGATGCTAAAACTTGGTATAATAGTTTGCCACCTGATTCTATTAATAGTCCAAGTGATTTGCTTGATGTTTTCTTTCGTAAATACTTTCCTGCTAGTGCTCAACATATTGCTTTGCAGAGAATTTACAATTTTGACCAGGAAGATGGAGAGAAATTGCCTGAGGCTTGGGCGAGATTTTGCTCTCTTATCAGAACTCGGCCTGGACATGATCTGGAAAAGCATGATTTACTTGATATATTTTATAGTGGACTAACCATTGAGTCTATGGCATACCTGGATAGTTGTGCTGGTTGTGTTTTCAGGAAAAGAACTCCAGACGACGCTGAAGAATTATTGGCTAGAATAGGCCGGAATCATGATGATTGGGCTACACCTGAACCAACCCCGACATCAATATTGAAGAAGAGGGGTATGATTAAATTAAATGATGAAGATATTAGGGAAGCCAAGAAATCTCTTAAAGAGAAGGGTATTAAATCCGAAGATGTGAAGAATTTACCTCCCATAGAAGATTTATGCAAGATAACTCCCCCTTCATCCATGATTGAGGTACACTCTCTTCAACGCTTTACTAGGGAAGATATTCCGTATTCAAAACCTCCCGCTCAATGCTTAGATGAGTTTGATAATTATATTGTTAAGCAAAATAATTTTAATATGAGAGTAGAGAATCATTTAATGGAAAATTCTCGAGCTATTAGTGAATTGCATGGTATTGTGGAGAGAACCTCCAATGATGTTAAGATGCTTGTTAAACATTTTCATATGGTTCAAACTCAAATTGATCAACTCACTAAAGTGCAAAATGACTTGTTAAAAAATAATTCTAAAGAAAAACATGCTTATGAAGTAACAACTAGAGGCGGTGTTTCTACCCAGGATCCTCTATATCCTGAAGGGCATCCCAAAAGAGTTGAACAAGATTCTCAACGAACTGAAACTAGTGCTCCTTCTAAGAAAAAGAAAAAGAAACATAAAACTGTTGTAGAATCCTCTGAGCCTGTTAATGATCCTAATAGTATTTCTATTTCTGATGCTGAAACTGAAAGTGGTAATGAACATGATAAAGATAATGATAAGAATGATGCTTCGATAAAGAAGAGGTTGAAGAAGAACCTGAAAAGCATGCTAAAAATAAAAAGTATACTAAAGAAGATTTTATTGCTAAAAAACATGGTAATGAAAGGGAACCTTGGGTTCAAAAGCAAATGCCTTTTCCTGCTAAGAAACTAAAATCAAAGGAAGAAGAACACGAAAATAAATATTGTGATTGGATGAAACCTTTGTTCCTGCAAATCCCTTTGACTGATGCTATTAAATTGCCTCCTTATTCAAAGTATATGAAAGATATTGTCACTAACAAAAGGAAAATTCCTAATGAGGAGATTTCCACTATGCTTGCTAATTACTCTTTCAATGGCAAAGTTCCAAAGAAGCTGGGCGACCCAGGTATACCGACTATTCCTTGTTCCATCAAGAATAATTATGTTAGAGCTGCTCTATGTGATTTGGGAGCAGGTGTTAGTGTTATGCCTTTTTCTCTTGATAAGAGACTTAATTTAGATAAGTTGATACCAACTGATATATCTTTGCAAATGGCTGATAAATCTACTACTATTCCTGTTGGTATATGTGAGGATGTTCCTGTTCAAGTTACTAATAATTGCTTAATATTAACTGATTTTGTTGTGTTGGAAATGCCTGAAGATGATAATATGTCTATTATTCTTGGGAGACCTTTTCTTAACACCGCAGGGGCTGTTATTGATTGCAATAAAGGAAAAGTTACTTTCAATGTTGATGACAAGGAGCATACCGTTTATTTTCCCAAGATGATTGATAAAGTATGTGGAGTTAATACAATTTCTAATCTGAGATCTATCAAAGTGGGAGATATTGATTGTCCAATATATGAGCCTAAAGAAGAATATCAAACTCTTGTGATTGGATCCATATCAATACAATATAAGGTAACATGATTGATTTGAGGTTTATTTCTTCTTATGTCATGTAAGATTTATTTGGTGGCAAGACTTGATCAACCTTGTTAACAAATACATTTTATATGCATAGAAGAGCTAAACAACTTTTCTTTCTTCCTCCACTTTCTTTATTTGCTGTAGCACCACTTGATTTGCAAAATGTTTTAGTTGTTTAGAGGTTTGAAAATCTTTCTCTGCCCAGTAATTATATTTTGACACCCAGAAATGTGCGTTTTTCAAAGTTTTCAAAAATTCACAAAAATTATACTGTTGGTCTTATTTTTTGAAGAGCTACCTGAGAGCACCAGGGGCTGACCAGTGGGGCACACTGGGGCTGCACCCCACCAGCCGGCGCGGCCAAGGAGGGGGGCGCGCCACCCTGTGGTGTGGGCCCCTCCTTGCCCCACTTACTCATCTCTTCCTCCCATCTCACTCTCTCTCCCGAAAAAACTCGTACCAACTTTCTCTCACTCGCGTTTCTGCTCAAGAGCTCAAGATTTCTCGATCTCTTTGCTCAGCCCAGATTTATGTCTGAAATTTGGCACATTTTCTCTCCGGTATGTGACTCCTCCGATTATCCAATTAGAATTTTGTTTGGTTGAGTATATCTTGAATATTTTGCTGATGTAGGTAACATGTTTAGTGAGCTTGCATGCTTGTTCTAAGTAGTAAAAACTAGTTTTGATGCATGTTTAGTACTCCACCAAGTTCCTATAGTAGTTTCCCTCATTTATATGTCTCCAAATCAACTTTTATAATGTTTGTTGAAAAATTTCAGAAAAGAAAGATGGACAACCATACCTTTGGAGAGATGTTCGAAAGAGAGACGACAAGCACAGGGAGGCCCTCAAGGGCAGCCACTCGATTCAGGCGATCCTATAATGAGGATATCCTCGCACCGAGCTTCGAAGCCGAAGAAGACAATGGAGTCCCTAATTCTTCATCCTTTCCATGTTATGACTTTTTGCGCAATGCAGGGCTGCTTGATGATTTCTTGGTCCTCATCAATAATGTGGGTTTAACCACCTATATGGAAGATGAGAGGGAAATCCCTTTGCCGCAGCCAGATTTGTTCAGTATTCACAGGAAACCGTGGTTGCGCTCGAAGGAGGAGGTGGATGAGCAGCTGAAGATACATGGCTTCCACCAGCAGCATGACTTCGAGGACGCCGAGCCCTCCCACGACTACACCGTCACGTATCCTGGTGCTTCTTCCAGCACATACCCAGAACAGGATCCATCTTCGTCGTACTACGGAGGTGCTACTTCATGGGCACCATGGGATTGATCTCCACTTAGGCCAAAAGCCTAAGCTTGGGGGGAGGTATACCGGCACCACTCATTCATTGCATATTATAGTTGCTGGATACTTGTACATACTTGTTTAGCTTCTTAAAGTGGTTTTCTAATAAGAGGGAGATGATATTTGGGGAAGTGCTGATTGAAAACAGATTCTGGACTGATACCAAAAAAATTCTCAAAAACAGCCAGAACGTTATTTTATGAAGCCAATTTTTGTGCATGTTCCCCAGGTTGTTATCTAACTTTCATTAGTTGAACACTTTTCTAGCTGAGCAGCGGAAGAATTTCTTAAAAATCGATTACTGTACTGCTGTCAAGTTTGACGAATTTCTGCTGCTTTGTGTTTATGTGATTCTTTTAGCTTTCATTTTCTTGTTTTTGCTTTGTTTCTTTCCTAAAAAACGAAAAGACCAAAAATATTTCTGTTGTTTCTCTTTACCATTTGTTTATTTTGGTTTCTTGCTTTTATTTTGCTTTGTTTGCTATCGTTGGTTTGCTATAAGAAAATCCAAAAAGATTTTGCTTTGTTTGCTTGTTTCCTTTTTTTGTTGTTTCCAAATTCGAAAACACCAAAAATATATGATGTTCTTCTTTGGTTTTGTAAAGTTCACTATGGAGTTCAGAGGTCTTCGGTGGCTGGAGCTTGGTTTTCATTTCATATTATTCAAGTTACACAAGTGAAAAGGCAATAATGACGATCTACGACAATTCGACTGTGGTGAGAGGCTGATATGAACTCTATTTGTTTTCATTTTTGTACATATACTCATCCATGTGAGCATGCTTAGTTGGTTCATGTGAGGTATATGTCATTTAAGAAAGTCTAGTAGTTCATGATCTCTCATGATTAGCTCCAATTTATTAATATGAGTAGCATGTCATAAATATTTGCTTGCATTTTTTATTCATAGATAGGTATGATATTGTGGTATCCTCCTCTGAATAATTCACTTGAATCATGCTCACGCATGCATATGACTGAACAAAAGTCAATTAAGCCTCGATGATTTACTTTACCTCAGAGTTCTTGTATCACTTTTATGCCTCCGTTAATTTATTTTGTCGCAAGCATGATTATGATAGTTACTGCTCTCTTGATTGTCGCTTCCCAGTCTATTGCTAGCCTTCACTTGTACTGAGCGGGAACGCTGCTCGTGCTTCCAAACCCCTGAAAACCAAGTTATTCCAAAGTGTCCACCATAAATACCTATGCATGGCATTTCAAACCATTCCAAGTAAATTCTCATGTGCTACCTTTAAACCTTCAAAATGCTTCTCAATTTGTTTCAATGTTTTATAGCTCATGAGGAAATATGTGGTGTTTATCTTTCAATCTTGTCATTTACTCCTGACAGACTTTCATAATGGACTAGTGGCACATCCGCTTATCCAATAATTTTGCAAAAAGAGTCGGCAGCGGGGTTCCCAGCCCCAATTAATCAACTTTTATTTATAATTCTCTTCACATATTTTTCCCTGATTTATTAGTAAGCAACTTAAATTGCAAATAGACACTCCTCCATGGTATGTGAATGTTGGAAGGCACCCGAGGATTCGGTTAGCCATGGCTTGTGTAAGCAAAGGTTGGGGGGAGTGTCATCCATAATGAAACTAAAATATATGTGTAAACAAAAGAGAAGAGGGATGATTTACCTTGCTGGTAGAGATAACGTCCTTCATGGGAGCCGCTCTTGAAAGTCCGGTTGACGAGGTAGTTAGAGTACCCACTATCATTCGTTGACAACAACAAACACCTCTCAAAATAATTTTACTCATGTTTTACAAATGAAAAGCTCTAGCACATGTTAATCCCTGCTTCCCTCTGCGAAGGGTCAATCTTTTACTTTTACATTGAGTCTCCATCCTTTCTTTGAGCACTTTCTTGAGAGCACAACTGTCATTCTTAGTATAATATGCTTGTCCCAAAATATGATTAACTGTGGTATAACTTTGATGCTTTATCTTTGATAGTCTCTACTTCCAATCTTTCCATGAACCTCAAAGGTGCCCGAGCATTTATGTTTTGCTGTACGAATACGGGCAAGTGAGATACCACTTTATCATATCCTTTTATGAACATTGCAATCCTGCTGATAGACATGATTCATGATGCTTATTATTAATTTGTTGGTACCTTTTCCATGATCGACATAGCTATTAGATGATTTTATTTGCATATAGCTTATTATGAATTGCTTAAGTACTTGCCCATATCATGAGAATATTTACATCATATGAACAAATGTGTTCGTGAAAGTTCTTTTATCGCACTCAGTTGTTAACTGAATTGCTTGAGGACAAGCAATAAGCTAAGCTTGGGGGGAGTTGATACGCCCAAAACGTATCTACTTTCCCGAACACTTTTGCTATTGTTTTGCCTCTAATTTGTGTATTTTGGATACAACTAACACGGACTAACGCTGTTTTCACAGCAGAATTGCCCTGGTGTCTCGTTTTTGTGCAGAAATTCAACTTTCAGGAAAATCCCCGGAATTAATGTCAAAGGGCTTATTTTTTCAGAAGATTCACGGAGCCGGAAGGGCAGGCCAGGGGGGCCCACGGCCCCCACACCATGGGCCGTTACGGCCTAGGAGGGGGGCGCGCCGCCCTATGGTGAGGCTCCCTCGGCCGGCCTCCGACGCCCCCCTCTGGACTACTTAACGTCTTCGATCTAAAAACGCACGGGGGGTTAGACGAAATCGCCAGAAGACATCCAGAACACCGCCGCCATCGCGAAACTCCGTCTCGGGACCAGAAACTCCATTCTGGCACTCCGCCGGGACGGGGAATTGGAGGAGATCATCGCCATCATCACCACCGACGCCTCTCCATCGCCCAGCCATGTTTCCCTCATCCATGTGTGAGTAATTCCCCCGCTGTAGGCTGAAGGGGATGGTAGGGATTGGATGAGATTGGTCATGTAATAGCATAAGATTGTTAGGGCATAGTGCCTTGTGTCCGTAATTGGTACTTCTATGATATTGTTGCAACTTGTTATGCTTAATGCTTGTCACTAGGGCCCGAGTGCCATGATCTCAGATCTGAACATGTTATCAATTCATGATGATATTCATTGCTTTATGATCTTACCTGCAAGTTGTCTACACGTATTGTTGTGCGGAACCCGAGGCCCCAAAGTGACAGAAATTGGGACAACCGAAGGGGAAGGCGGTGATATGAGGATCACATGTGTTCACGGAGTGTTAATGCTTTGCTCCGGTGCTCTATTAAAAAGAGTACCTTAATTTTCGATAGATTCCCTAGAGGCCCGGCTGCCACCGGCTGGTAGGACAAAAGATGTTGTGCAAGTTTCTCATTGCGAGCACGTACGACTAAATATGGAACACATGCCTATTGATTGATTAGTACTTGGATACCGTTTTCTTATTATCTGCAAATGCTCTACCTTGATTGTTACATGAGTTTCTCTCATCCATGCAACGCTCGTTCATCCATCCATGTGCCTACAGTATTTTAATCCAGCTGTTTACTATAATCACTACTGCTGTCTTTGTTACTCTGCTGCTGATATTTCACTACTGCTACTGCTATAAAACTGTTACTACTAATAAACTCTTGCGAGCAAGTCTGTTTCCAGGTGCAGCTGAATTGACAACTCCGCTGTTAAGGCTTACAAATATTCTTTGGCTCCCCTTGTGTCGAATCAATAAATTGGGTTTTACTTCCCTCGAAGACTGTTGCGATCCCCTATACTTGTGGGTTATCAATACCCATGTGGTACGCCGTGGTGAGTGTTTTGGCTTCTCCATATGGCATAATTCGACTCATCAACAGTGTGTCAGGAAGTTGTACAGAGACTCTGCACTTGGCAACTATCTCGCCATCATAGTAGATGTACTTGAGAACAGGAATCCTGGTCTCACAATGGAGTTCCTTCAGCATCCCACGCAGGAGATCTGTCAAACTTCCATCATAATCGCCAAGCCAGCCTTCAACCTTCCTTAAAGTCCTCTTCGGAAAAGTGTATGCCATTTTGGCTGTATACAAGAGTAGAATATTAGTAGTGATGATGTAATAATGATGTGATGATGACATAGTGATGATGTAGTGATGATGCATCATAATAGTTATAATAAAGAATTTTCGCACTAAAATATATGATTTTGCTATTCTCAATTGAATAACACCATATTTCTAGAGAATTCTTTACTATTCCTACATGACTCCTACAGGTTTCTCCCTTTACTAGGTTTTTCCACCCTAAGGTCGCAACATTTGCTCTGATACCAGCTGAGGCGACCCAGCATACCACTGCATGTTGTAGTATACAAGTCGTTGATATGATCTTCATCAAAGGACTTCTTCACAAATATCACATCCCTCAGAGTGGTACAACAGAAACATTACAGGTCATAACACTCGAGATTATATTACAATCATAGTCTGAACAAGTTGGTATTCTCACAGGTCCGATGAGAACACCCTAAGATATTACTTAAGTTTCATTACAAACCAACATAAATAGTAAATTGAGCTCAGCAACTTATTTAGGTAAGCTACTACGCTGCTCGGCTATACGATACTAGGGTAAGACGCTACTCCTCCGCCTCATTGTTGTCGGGCCCGTAGACTATCCCATAGTCCATGACTTCCACTCCTCCAGACAGATCAGGTTCTTCGTAGACCAACTCGTAGTCACCTTCCGGTGCTCCGTCGGTGGCCTCCACTTCATTTTCACAGTCTAGCAAGGGTGTCGAAAGAAAGTGAGTACATAGGTACTCAGCAAGTTCAAAAGGAAAAAATGTGTTTGATGCACTAGCTACGACCATTGATCAGAAAATCTCAGGTCAATGCATGTTTCGAAAACATTTCTTCGAAAGGTTGATTTTATTCTGAAAACTATGTCCGCCAGTCTTCACAGGTTGAACAGAACTTCACGGAGTTCCTTTCCTGTCGCGTTCGTAGTTCCCTTCTCGGAACAGGGAGTGACTGCCACAAATTTGATACACTAGGTGCGTTACTTTTCCCATAAGAGAACTTATCCTTGATACCAACCGAGACGCGTTTATCATCCACACTTCCTTGGTGTGGGGCCAGGTGTAGGATCCAAGCCAATCACTGCCTTCTCCGCAACCTTGCATACCCACCCTTTTTCCATCCGTACACCCCCGGTAGACATCTCCCGGTCATACGGCTTTACCCCCCGGTGTACTATGGATAATCCCTCATAGACGATAGAGCCTCTCATCCACACGGATGGGGATTTTAAAGGATTTCCCAACCTACTGCGGTGTTATCCCCAACACCCAGCCAGGCTCCATCAAGTCCATTGATATGCAAGAGGGAAAAGATACAGCTGACTTCTCCAGAGCCATTATAGATCTCATGGTTAACGCGAATTGTACGGCGTGATGCGTGTAGTTGACACGTCCGTTGGGAACCCCAAGAGGAAGGTGTGATGCGCACAGTAGCAAGTTTCCCTCAGTAAGAAACCAAGGTTTAATCGAACCAGTAGGAGTCAACAAGCACGTTGAAGGTTGATGGCGGAGGAGTGTAGTGCGGCGCAACACCAGGGATTCCGGCGCCAACGTGGAACCTGCACAACACAATCACAGAACTTTGCCCCAACGTAACAGCGAGGTTGTCAATCTCACCGGCTTGCTGTAAACAAAGGATTAGATGTATAGTGTGGATGATGATGTTTGTTTGCGAATAACAGTAAAGAACAATTGCAGCAGTTTGTATTTCGGATGTAAAGAATAGGACCGGGGTCCACGAGTTCACTAGCGGTGTCTCTCCCATAAGATAGCAGATGTTGGGTGAACAAATTACGGTTGGGCAATTGACAAATAAAGAAGGCATAACAATGCACATACATATATCATGATGAGTACTATGAGATTTAATCGGGGCATTACGACAAAGTACATAGACCGCTATCCAGACATGCATCTATGCCTAAAAAGTCCACCTTCGAGGTTATCATCCGAACCCCTTCCGGTATTAAGTTGTAAACAACGGACAATTGCATTAAGTATGGTGCATAATGTAATCAACACAAATATCCTTAGACAAAGCATCGATGTTTTATCCCTAGTGGCAACAGCACATCCACAACCTTAGAACTTTACATCCACTGTCCCAGATTTAATGGAGGCATGAACCCACTATCGAGCATAAATACTCCCTCTTGGAGTCACAAGTATCAACTTGGCCGAGCCTCTACTAGCAACGGAGATCATGCAAGAACATAAATAACATATATGATAGATTGATAATCAACTTGACATAGTATTCAATATTCATCGGATCCCAACAAACACAACATGAAGGATTACAAATAGATGATCTTGATCATGATAGGCAGCTCACAAGATCTAACATGATAGCACAATGAGGAGAAGACAACCATCTAGCTACTGCTATGGACCCATAGTCCGGGGGTGAACTACTCACACATCGATCCGGAGGCGATCATGGCGATGAAGAGACCTCCGGGAGATGATTCCCCTCTCCGGCAGGGTGCCGGAGGCGATCTCCTGAACCCCCTGAGATGGGATTGGCGGCGGCGGCGTCTCTGTAAGGTTTTCCGTATCGTGGCTCTCGGTACTGGGGGTTTCGCGACGGAGACTATATGTAGGCGGAAGGGCAGGTCAGGGGGCGTCACGAGGGCCCCACACAACAGGCCGGCGCGGCCAGGGCTTGGGCCGCGCCGCCCTGGTGTGGCGCCACCTCGTGGCCCCACTTCGTAAGTCCTCCGGTCTTCTGGAAGCTTCGTGGAAAAATAGGCCCCTGGGCGTTGATTTCGTCCAATTCCGAGAATATTTCCTTACTAGGATTTCTGAAACCAAAAACAACAGAAAACAGCAACTGGCTCTTCGGCATCTCGTCAATAGGTTAGTGCCGGAAAAATGCATAATAATGACATATAATGTGTATAAAACATGTGAGTATCATCATAAAAGTAGCATGGAACATAAGAAATTATAGATACGTTTGGGACGTATCAAGCATCCCCAAGCTTAGTTCCTACTCGCCCTCGAGTAGGTAAACGATAACAAAGATAATTTCTGAAGTGACATGCTATCATAATCTTGATCATACTATTGTAAGCATATGAGATGAATGCAGCGATTCGAAGCAATGATGAAGATAATGAGTAAACTAATGAATCATATAGCAAAGACTTTACATGAATAATACTTTCAAGACAAGCATCAATAAGACTTGCATAAGAGTTACTCATAAAGCAATAAATTCGAAGTAAAGGCATTGAAGCAACACAAAGGAAGATATAAGTTTCAGCGGTTGCTTTCAACTTCAATATATATATCTCATGGATAATTGTCAACACAAAGCAATATAACAAGTGCAATAAGTAAACATGTAAGAATCAATGCACACAGTTGATACAAGTGTTTGCTTCTAAGGTAGAAAGAATAGGCAAACTGACTCAACAATAAAGTAAAAGATAGGACCTTCGCAGAGGGAAGCATTGATTACTATATTTGTGCTAGAGCTTTTCATTTTGAAAACAGGAAACAATTTTGTCAACGGTAGTAATAAAGCATATGAGTTATGTATAAGACATCTTATAAGTTGCAAGCCTCATGCATAGTATACTAATAGTGCTCGCACCTTGTTCTAATTAGCTTGGGTTAACACTGATTATTGATACGTCTCCGACGTATCGCTAATTTCTTATGTTCCATGCCACATTATTGATGATATCTACATGTTTTATACACATTATATGTCGTATTTATGCATTTTCCGGCACTAACCTATTAACGAGATGCCGAAGAGCCCGTTGTTGTTTTCTGCTATTTTTGGTTTCAGAAATCCTAGTAAGGAAATATTCTCGGAATTGGACGAAATCAACGCCCAGGGGCCTATTTTGCCACGAAGCTTCCAGAAGACCGAAGAGAAGACGAAGTGGGGCCACGGGGCGCCGCCACACTAGGGCGGCGCGGCCCGAGAGGGGCCCGCGCGGCCCTAGCGTGTGGGGCCCCCGTGACCCCTCCGAGGCTGCCCTTCCGCCTACATATAGTCTTCGTCGCGAAACCCCCAGTACCGAGAGCCACGATACGGAAAACCTTACTGAGACGCCGCCGCCGTCAATCTCATCTCGGGGGATTCAGGAGATCGCCTCCGGCACCCTGCCGGAGAGGGGATTCATCTCCCGGAGGACTCTTCACCGCCATGGTCGCCTCCGGAGTGATGAGTGAGTAGGGTCCATAGCAGTAGCTAGATGGTCGTCTTCTCCTCATGTGCTTCATTGTCGGATCTTGTGAGCTGCCTAACATGATCAAGATCATCTATCTGTAATTCTATATGTTGTGTTTGTCGAGATCCGATGGATAGAGAATACTATGTTATGTTGATTATCAATATATTACCTATGTGTTGTTTATGATCTTGCATGCTCTCCGTTATTAGTAGAGGCTCTGGCCAAGTTTTTACTCTTAACTCCAAGAGGGAGTATTTATGCTCGATAGTGGGTTCATGCCTCCA
>NC_061513.1:213267335-213307445 GCF_022539505.1 Lolium rigidum | reverse complement strand
GTATCATTCATTCCGTTATGTGATCAATGTTGAGAGTGTCCACTAGTGAAAGTGTAATCCCTAGGCCTTGTTCCTAAATACTCGCTACTACGCTTGTTTACCGCTTTACTCAGCGTTACTACTGCTGCGTTACTACCGCTTGTTTACCGTCCCGGGCAAAGCACCGTCTCGGGTGCCGTTGCTACTACTTATTCATACCACCCGTATTTCACTATCTCTTCGCCGAACTAGTGCACCTATTAGGTGTGTTGGGGACACAAGAGACTTCTTGCTTTGTGGTTGCAGTGGTTGCATGAGAGGGATATCTTTGACCTCTTCCTCCCTGAGTTCGATAAACCTTGGGTATCCACTTAAGGGAAACTTGCTGCTGTTCTACAAACCTTTGCTCTTGGAGGCCCAACACTGTCTACAAGAATAGAAGCTCCCGTAGACATCACGGATCCCAACAAACACAACACCGATTACATCAGATGGATCTCAATCATGTAAGGCAGCTCATGAGATCATTGTATTGAAGTACATGGGAGAGAGAGTACCAACTAGCTACTGCTAGAACCCGTATTCCATGGGGGAACTACTCACGGAGCATGTTGGAGGCGGTGGCGTCGATGGAGAAGCCTTCCGGGGGCACTTCCCCGTCCCGGCGGCGTGCCGGAACAGAGATTCTGTCCCCTGAAACGGAGTTCCGCGATGGCGGCGGCGCCCCTGGAGTCTTTCTGGAATATGATCGATTGTTGTAGGGTTTTCGCGTCGCGGGGAATATATAGGCGGAAGGGCGGCGTCAGAGGGTCCCGAGGGGCCCACCCCATACCTGGGCGCGCCCCCCTCCTTGGTCGCGCCGCCAGGTGGTGTGGGGCCCCCTGGCCCTTCTCCGTCTCTCCTTCGGTGTTCTGGGTCCGTCTCGGTGAAATAGGAGGTTTGGCTTTTGTTTCGTCGAATTCCGAGAATGTTGCCCGAACAGCTTTTCTGGAACCAAAAACAAGCAGAAACAGGAACTGGCACGTTGGCATCTCGTTAATAGGTTAGTGCCGGAAAATGCATGAAATCATTATAAAGTGTGAGCAAAACATGTAGGTATTGTCATAAAACTAGCATGGAACATCAGAAAGTATAGATACGTTGGAGACGTATCAAGCATCCCCAAGCTTAGTTCCTACTCGCCCTCGAGTAGGTAAACGATAAAAAGAATAATTTCTGAAGTGACATGCTACTAACATAATCTTGATCATACTATTGTAAAACATATGAGATGAATGAAGTGACTCAAGGCAATGATCTATAGTTTGCTAACAAATAGATAACATATAGCAAAAACTTTTCATGAATAGTACTTTCAAGACAAGCATCAAAAAGTCTTGCACAAGAGTTAACTCATAAAGCAATAAATTCTTAATAAGAGGTTTTGAAGCAACATAAAGGAAGATTTAAGTTTCAGCAATTGCTTTCAACTTTCAACATGCATATCTCATGGATGATTGTCAATAAAAAGTAATATGATGAATGCAAATAAGCAAGCATGTAAGAATCAATACACAGTTGACACAAGTGTTTGCTTCTAAGATAGAAAGGAGTAGGTAAACTGAATCAACATAAAGTAAAAGAAAGGCCCCTTCGCAGAGGGAAGCAGGGATTACTCTTGTGCTAGAGCTTTTTATTTTGGAAACATGGAGACAATTTTGTCAACGGTAGTAATAATTCATATGTGTTATGCATAAAACATCCTATAAGTTGCAAGCCTCATGCATAGAATACCAATAGTGCTCGCACCTTGTCCTAATTAGCTCGGATTTCCATGGATTATCATTGCATTACATATGTTTCAACCAAGTGTCACAAAGGGGTGCCTCTATGTCACCTGTACAGAGGTCCAAGGAGATAGATCACATTTGATTTCTCTTTTTTGATAGATCTCAACTTGAGGACATCCATACCGGGAAAACATAGAAAACAGATAATGGACTCCTCTTTAATGCTTAAGCATTCAACAACGGATAATATTCTCATGAGAGATTGAGGATTAATGTCCAAACTGAAACTTCCACCATGATACATGGCTTTAGTTGGCGGCCCAATGTTCTTCTCTAACAATATGCATACTCAAACCATTTAATCATGATAAATCACCCTTACTTCAGACAAGACGAACATGCATAGCAACTCACATGATATTCAATAAAGGTGTAATAGTTGATGGCGTCCCCGTAAACATGGTTACCGCTCAACAAGCAACTTATAAGAAATAAGATATATAAGCTTACATATTCAATACCACAATAGTTTTTTAAGCTATTTTCCCATGAGCTATGTATTGCAAAGACAAGGAATGAAATTTTAAAGGTAGCACGCAAGCAATTTACTTGGAATGGCAGAGAAATACCACATAGTAGGTAGTTATGGTGGACACAAATGGCATAGGTTTTGGCTCAAGGTTTTGGATGCACGAGAAGCATTCCCTCTTAGTACAAGGCTTTGGCTAGCAAGGTTGTTTGAAGCAAACACAAGTATGAACCGGTAAAGAAAAACTTACATAAGAACATATCTATTATATATTAAAAGTAAATTACGAGCTAACCAGAAATTAGAGAATTATCTAGAAATTCCCACAATAATCAGAAACATCTGGCCTTTTATTTTCGGGATTACAATAATACATCCGTTAGATCTAACTTCATGTAAATTACCCACCAATGCCATAAAAACGAAACGTTGCTTCTGTCCTATCCCTAATTTTTCCCGTCATGTCAAAACCTGATGCGTTGACGGCGGCGCTCTATATCACGTACGAGAGAAACGGGAGGAAGCATCATGGCACATGAATCATGCCTCTGTTGTTTCTCGCGACTGAGCACCTATAGCTCTTTTCAGTCTTCCATAATTTTTCATATCTCACTGCTAATCTGTGTTAAGCCCTTACAGCGGCGGCGCTCTGCCGGACGTAGGAGAAAAAAGGCACGACTGAGCACCTAGCGCCTTCTGGTCTTCCAGATCGAAGTACGTGTTGCAGAGAATCAATCCAGCTCGCTGGATCGGCAACGTCCATGCATGAGAGAACAGCCTAGGTATGTCATCGGGATAATCTAGCACTGGTAGGGTTGGTCCGTGCCCTCGATGGAAAATTGGACATGTAGCTGCAGCCTGCAGTATGCAAGTGGCCTGACCTATGATCTGCTCTAAAACATCAGATGTTATAGCTAGCATCGGTGACTAATTTAAGTTTGTCCATGTACATCTGTCCATGTATGCAGGATATATGGCAGCTAAATTTGAACACGGCCTGGCAAGCTGCCGTAGCTCGGTCAATGGAATTGATTAGCTACAGTATGAATAATCCATTAATTAATTTGATGGATATAGAAGAGACCAGGTACTAACCTGATGCGTTGACGGCGGCGCTCTATATCACGTACGAGAGAAACGGGAGGAAGCATCATGGCACATGAATCATGCCTCTGTTGTTTCTCGCGACTGAGCACCTATAGCTCTTTTCAGTCTTCCATAATTTTTCCTATCTCACCGCTAATCCGTGTTAAGCCCTTACAGCGGCGGCGCTCTGCCGGACGTAGGAGAAAAAAGGCACGACTGAGCACCTAGCGCCTTCTGGTCTTTCAGATCGAAGTACGTGTTGCAGAGAATCAATCCAGCTCGCTGGATCGGCAACGTCCATGCATGAGAGAACAGCCTAGGTATGTCATCGGGATAATCTAGCACTGGTAGGGTTGGTCCGTGCCCTCGATGGAAAATTGGACATGTAGCTGCAGCCTGCAGGTATGCAAGTGGCCTGACCTATGATCTGCTCTAAAACATCAGATGTTATAGCTAGCATCGGTGACTAATTTAAGTTTGTCCATGTACATCTGTCCATGTATGCAGGATATATGGCAGCTAAATTTGAACACGGCCTGGCAAGCTGCCGTAGCTCGGTCAATGGAATTGATTAGCTACAGTATGAATAATCCATTAATTAATTTGATGGATATAGAAGAGACCAGGTACTGCAGTATCATGGATAAGTTAATTTGTATGGACGATTTGATTCATGATAGAATGTGTAATTTTACGCCCTATTTGTCACAACTACTTCTACTCCTGTTCTCTAGAAAAATAATCTTATCTTTTTTATTTCTCTCAAAAAATCATTAACATTGTTGCACCCTCTTTCATCCGCCATCTTTCTTCCCCAATGAGAAATGTTCAGGTTGGATCAGACTCTTGTATCATTAAAAATACTTGCACACAATCCAGACAATTTTTATATTATAAGTTCAGAATTAAGATCATGAATTACCCCATCCAACTATACTGTTTATCTTTATTCTTCTTCTTAGCATTTTCTATTTCTCTCAAAAAATCATGAAAACTGTTAGACCCTCTTTGTGTACTAAGGTATAATATCCTCCCCCAGTTTGCTGCCCCAGTGAGAATCGTCCAGGTTTGATGAGACTCTTCTATAAATAAAAAAATACTTGCAGAAAATCTAGACAATTTTTATATTTTAGCCGCATCCATGGATACTGTATCTTTATTCCTCTTGGATTCATTTTCTCGACAACTCAATTTTTCTGAATTTAAGCATGAAATATAAATTGTGTTTTACTTTCTTCAAGTTTGGGAGGTCTACACGGACACCAATGGCCAAACATGGATAGCCGAAAAGACCAAACAACAGGTATGTAATCGAAATAACAAGCGGCTTTATATTACTCGATTTGTTTCTAAAATAAAGTAATATCATCTGGCACTGGATAGAAATCATCGACTCCATTCTGCAAGCAGCGGTATTTTCATTGTATAATCACGCTATGACTTACCTTGATATCTTCGGTTGTGTTTCCTTTTATACATTTTTGTGTGTTATTATAGGCACCAGATGTATCATGTGCATCTTGACGGATAAAGTTGTTTCCATAAAGTGCCAATTTGGTGGTTAGTAATACTCCGTAAAAAACGCTAACAACAAAAATGATGTGCTACAGTAGTGGTAATGCAATTAATTTATATTATGGATATAGACGAGATGAGGTACTTCCATACCATGGATCCATTGATTTTTATGCGCGGTTACACGATCGATTATCTAAGTTTACAACCTTTTGGACGCTTAAATTTGTTTATCGCAACTCCTACTTCGGTAGCAAGTAGTCACATCTTTTATAAAATATGTTTTTCATATAGTTGTTTGTTTTAAATATGACAGCTGAAGTATTTGCAGCTCTCACCCCGTCCCAGGTACATATTACTTAAAATCATATTTGTCTCATAATATTTATGTGTAGGTTGGTTTACCACCGAACTTTTGAGTCGAGTAACTCTTTAGTTTTGTACTTACTTATATCATTATAAATGTATAGTTGTTCGTGCTAAGGTGTAGCAATGCCGTTGAGAGGGTTTTGGGCGCGGGAGAAGAAAATAAAATTTATTTTGGTTAGCTACAAAAAGTAGGCGTACAGTTTAAAGCTAGCATGGGAGTAAAAAGTGATAATTTTCGAATCTTGATTTGTTTTTTCATTTCCACTCTACTTCCATGTTCTCAATCACCCCTTTCAAACTAATCTTATGTTAATATTTCTGAAATAAAACAAACACTTCTAAAAGGGGTAGATATATTATATATTATTTGCATGTCCTCAAAATGTATATAATATGCATTTTAATTTATTTTAAATATGTTGCCTGCGCATGTGCGCGGGCCACTACGCTAGTTATATCAAAAGACAAAAAAATTAGTTGCTAGTTTTACTTTATTTACTGTCTTGCACTCTATATCAAAAACACAAAAAAATTAGTTACTTGCATTTGCTTTACTTATTTCAACATGTTTCCTTTTAATTTTACTCGTAAAAGATATACCCGTGGGACAAGGGTCTATAATTGGAAGAGATAATATAGAAGAATTTTTCACCCATGTTAGTATGCATGAAGATCTTAAAGATATACCCCTTGCAAAAGCTGTCCCTACTTATGAAGATGCCTCTGTTTGTTTGGTACGCATGATGGAAGCTAGATTTATTAGTCTCAACCCCATGATACAACACATGTTTCTTACACTTTCGATATGGAGCGGGGAGAGAAGAGAGATTTTGTTCTAAAAGTCTTAGTGCGAGAATTTGCGGATATAGCTAAAGAAGCTAGAAAAGTTTTTAGTAAGCATGAGAGGCTTGGTACAATCACCGATTTTAAAAGAACACTTGAAAAGATGGACATGGATAGAATAAAGTACACTAATAATGTTAATGATGGTGGGGAGATTAAAGCACCAATACCATGTAAGCTCCTAGCGATGCATGAAGCTCTAGATAATAATTATGCTTGGCTTGTTCCTGAAAATTTGTTTGATGAGAGCAGCAAGCCCAAGACTAATGAAAAGGGAGCCTCTGAAACTTATGTATCCAACATACTATGCATGGTTGAGAAAACTCCCAACACCTCTGGTAATGATGTCAATGCTCCATCTCTTGATAATACTTGATATACACTTTCTGCGCCTAGCCGAAAGGCGTTAAAGAAAGCGCTTATGGGAGACAACCCATGTTTTTACTACAGTACTTTTATTTTATATTTGAGTCTTGGAAGTTGTTTACTACTGTAGCAACCTCTCCTTATCTTAGTTTTGTGCTTTGTTGTGCCAAGTAAAGTCGTTGATAGTAAGGTTCATACTAGATTTGGATTACTGCGCGTAAGCAGATTTCTTTCTTGTCACGAATTTCGACCTGCCTCTCTGTAGGTAGCTCAGAAAAATATGCCAATTTACGTGCGTGATCCTCAGATATGTACGCAACTTTCATTCAATTTGAGCATTTTCATTTGAGCAAGGTGCCTCAATAAAATCCGTCTTTACGGACTGTTCTGTTTTGACAGATTCTGCCTTTTATTTCGCATTGCCTCTTTTGCTATGATGGATGAATTTCTTTGTTCCATTAATGTCCAGTAGCTTTGTGCAATGTCCAGAAGTGTTAAGAATGATTATGTCACCTCTTAACATGTGAATTTTTATTATGCACTAACCCTCTAATGAGTTGTTTTGAGTTTGGTGTGGAGGAAGTTTTCAAGGATCAAGAGAGGGAGATGATACGATATGATCAAGGAGAGTGAAAGCTCTAAGATTGGGGATGCCCCGGTGGTTCACCCCTGCATATTTTAAGAAGACTCAAGCGTCTAAGCTTGGGGATGCCCAAGGCATCCACCCCTGAAACTATATTTTTTTATTCCATCACATCTTATGTGCTTTGCTTGGAGCGTCGGTTTGTTTTTGTTTTTGTTTTGTTTGAATAAAATGGATCCTAGCATTCATTGTGTGGGAGAGAGACACGCTCCGCGGTTGCATATGGACAAATATGTCCTTAGGCTTTACTCATAGTATTCATGGCGAAGGTTGAATCTTCTTCGTTAAATTGTTGTATGGTTGGAATCGGGAAATGCTACATGTAGTAATTCTAAAATGTCTTGAATAATTTGATACTTGGCAATTGTTGTGCTCATGTTTAAGCTCTTGCATCATATACTTTGCACCTATTAATGAAGAAATACATAGAGGTTGCTAAAATTTGGTTTGCATATTTGGTCTCTCTAAAGTCTAGATAATTTCTAGTATTGAGTTTTGAACAACAAGGAAGACGGTGTAGAGTCTTATAATGTTTACAATATGTCTTTTATGTGAGTTTTAATGCACCGGTTCATCCTTGTGTTTGTTTCAAATAACCTTGCTAGCCTAAACCTTGTATCGAGAGGAAATACTTCTCATGCATCCAAAATCCTTGAGCCGACCACTATGCCATTTGTGTCCACCATACCTACCTACTACATGGTATTTCTCCGCCATTCCAAAGTAAATTGCTTGAAGTGCTACCTTTAAAATTTCCATTCTTTACCTTTGCGATATATAGCTCATGGGACAAATAGCTTAAAAACTATTGTGGTATTGAATATGTACTTATGCACTTTATCTCTTATTAAGTTGCTTGTTGTGCGATAACCATGTTCCTGGGGACGCCATCAACTACTCTTTGTTGAATATCATGTGAGTTGCTATGCATGTCCATCTTGTCCGAAGTAAGGGAGATTTACCACTCATTTAATGGTTAGAGCATGCATATTGTTAGAGAAGAACATTGGGCCGCTAACTAAAGCCATGAATCATGGTGGAAGTTTCAGTTTTGGACATATATCCTCAATCTCATATGAGAACATTAATTGTTGCTACATGCTTATGCATTAAATAGGAGTCCATTATCTATTGTCTATGTTGTCCCGGTATGGATGTCTAAGTTGAGAATAATCAAAAGCGAGAAATCCAATGCGAACTTTCTCCTTAGACCTTTGTACAAGCGGCATAGAGGTACCCCTTTGTGACACTTGGTTAAAACATGTGTATTGCGATGATAATACCTGTAATCCAAGCTAATTAGGACAAGGTGCGGGCACTATTAGTATACTATGCATGAGGCTTGCAACTTGTAAGATATAATTTACATAACACATATGCTTTATTACTACCGTTGACAAAATTGTTTCTTGTTTTCAAAACCAAAGCTCTAGCACAAATATAGCAATCAATGCTTCCTCTCGCGAAGGGCCCTTCTTTTACTTTTATGTTGAGTCAGTTCGCCTATCTCTCTCCACCTCAAGAAGCAAACACTTGTGTGAACTGTGCATTGATTCCTACATACTTCATATTGCACTTGTTATATTACTTTACATTGATAATATCCATGAGATATACATGTTACAAGTTGAAAGTAACCGCTGAAACTTAATCTTCCTTTGTGTTGCTTCAATACCTTTACTTTGATTTATTGCTTTATGAGTTAACTCTTATGCAAGACTTATTGATGCTTGTCTTGAAGTGCTATTCATGAAAAGTCTTTGCTTTATGATTCATTTGTTTACTCATGTCATTACCATTGTTTTGATCGCTGCATTCATTACATATGCTTACAATAGTATGATCAAGGTTATGATGGCATGTCACTCCAGAAATTATCTTTGTTATCGTTTACCTGCTCGGGACGAGCAGGAACTAAGCTTGGGGATGCTAATACGTCTCCGACGTATCGATAATTTCTTATGTTCCATGCCACATTATTGATGATATCTACATGTTTTATACACATTATATGTCGTATTTATGCATTTTCCGGCACTAACCTATTAACGAGATGCCGAAGAGCCGCTTGCTGTTTTCTGCTGTTTTTGGTTTCAGAAATCCTAGTAAGGAAATATTCTCGGAATTGGACGAAATCAACGCCCAGGGGCCTATTTTGCCACGAAGCTTCCAGAAGACCGAAGATAAGACGAAGTGGGGCCACGGGGCGCCGCCACACTAGGGCGGCGCGGCCCAGGAGGGGCCCGCGCGGCCCTAGCGTGTGGGGCCCCCGTGACCCCTCCGAGGCTGCCCTTCCGCCTACATATAGTCTTCGTCGCGAAACCCCCCAGTACCGAGAGCCACGATACGGAAAACCTTACTGAGACGCCGCCGCCGCCAATCCCATCTCGGGGGATTCAGGAGATCGCCTCCGGCACCCTGCCGGAGAGGGGAATCATCTCCCGGAGGACTCTTCACCGCCATGGTCGCCTCCGGAGTGATGAGTGAGTAGTTCACCCCTGGACTATGGGTCCATAGCAGTAGCTAGATGGTCGTCTTCTCCTCATGTGCTTCATTGTCGGATCTTGTGAGCTGCCTAACATGATCAAGATCATCTATCCGTAATTCTATATGTTGTGTTTGTCGGGATCCGATGGATAGAGAATACTATGTTATGTTGATTATCAATCTATTACCTATGTGTTGTTTATGATCTTGCATGCTCTCCGTTATTAGTAGAGGCTCTGGCCAAGTTTTTACTCTTAACTCCAAGAGGGAGTATTTATGCTCGATAGTGGGTTCATGCCTCCATTAAATCTGGGACAATGGATGTAAAGTTCTAAGGTTGTGGATGTGCTGTTGCCACTAGGGATAAAACATTGATGCTATGTCCGAGGATGTAGTTATTGATTACATTACGCACCATACTTAATGCAATTGTCTCGTTGTTTGCAACTTAATACCGGAAGGGGTTCGGATGATAACCTCGAAGGTGGACTTTTTAGGCATAGATGCATGCTCGGATAGCGGTCTATGTACTTTGTCGTAATGCCCAATTAAATCTCACAATACTCATCATATCATGTATGTGCATTGTCATGCTCTCTCTATTTGTCAATTGCCCGACTGTAATTTGTTCACCCAACATGCTATTTATCTTATGGGAGAGACACCTCTAGTGAACTGTGGACCCCGGTCCATTCTTTTACATCGAATACAATCTACTGCAATACTTGTTCTACTGTCTTCTGCAAACAATCATCATCCACACTATACATCTAATCCTTTGTTACAGCAAGCCGGTGAGATTGACAACCTCACTGTTTCGTTGGGGCAAAGTACTTTGGTTGTGTTGTGCAGGTTCCACGTTGGCGCCGGAATCCCTGGTGTTGCGCCGCACTACATCCCGCCGCCATCAACCTTCAACGTGCTTCTTGGCTCCTCCTGGTTCGATAAACCTTGGTTTCTTTCTGAGGGAAAACTTGCCGCCGTACGCATCACACCTTCCTCTTGGGGTTCCCAACGGACGCGCGCTGTACGCGTATCAATTATCATTGCATAGCATATGTTTCAACCAAGTGTCACAAAGGGGTACCTCTATGCCGCCTGTACAAAGGTCTAAGGAGAAAACTCGCACTGGATTTCTCGCTTTTGATTATTCTCAACTTAAGGACATCCATACCGGGACAACATAGACAACAGATAATGGACTCCTCTTTAATGCTTAAGCATTCAACAAAAGATAATATTCTCATAAGAGATTGAGGATTAGCTGTCCAAACTGAAACTTCCACCATGAATCATGGCTTTAGTTGGCGGCCCAATGTTCTTCTCTAACAATATGCATACTCAAACCATTTAATCATGATAAATCACCCTTACTTCAGATAAGACGAACATGCATAGCAACTCACATGATATTCAACAAAGGTAAAAGAGTTGATGGCATCCCCAGAAAACATGGTTACCGCTCAACAAGCAACTTACTAAGAAATAAGACACATAAGTACATATTCTTCACCACGATAGTTTTTAAGCTATTTTGTCCCATGAGCTATATATTGCAAAGGTAAAGAATAGAAATTTTAAAGGTAGCACTCAAGTAATTTACTTTGGAATGGCGGAGAAATACCATGTGGTAGGTAGGTATGGTGGACACAAATGGCATAGTTATTGGCTCAAGGATTTGGATGCACGAGAAGAATTCCTCTCAATACAAGGCTAGGCTAGCAAGGTTGTTTGAAGCAAACTCAAGTATAAAAGGTGCAGCAAAGCTCACATATAAACATATTGTAACTATTATAAGACTTTACATTGTCCTTGTTGTTCAAACACCTCAACCGGAAAATATCTAGACTCTAGAGATCAATCATGCAAACCAAATTTTACAAGCTCTATGTAGTTATTCATTAACGAGTACAAGGTACATGATGCAAGAGCTTAAACAAGATCTATATGAGCACAACAATTTCCAAGTATCACATTATTCAAGACATTAAACCATTTACCACATGCGGTATTTTCCGTTTCCAACCATATAACAATGAATGAAGTAGTTCAACTTTCGCAATGAACATTAAAGATGAAGCTAAGAACACATGTGTTCATACGAAACAGCGGAGCGTGTCTCTCTCCCAAACAAAGAATGCTAGGATCCGATTTATTCAAACAAAAACAAAAATAAAAACAAACAAACGCTCCAAGTAAAGCACATAAGATGTGACGGAATAAAAATATAGTTTCACTAGAGGAATCTGATAAGTTGTCGATGAAGAAGGGATGCCTTGGGCATCCCCAAGCTTAGACGCTTGAGTCTTCTTAAAATATGCAGGGATGAACCACGCGGGCATCCCCAAGCTTTGACTTTTCACTCTTCTTGATCATATTGTATCATCCTCCTCTCTTGACCCTTGAAAACTTCCTCCACACCAAACTCGAAACAAACTCATTAGAGGGTCAGTGCATAATTCATATATTCAGAGGTGACATAATCATTCTTAACACTTCTGAACATTGCTCAAAGCTACTGAAAGTTAATGGAACAAAGAAATCCATCTAACATAGCAAAACAGGCAATGCGAAATAAAAGGCAGAATCTGTCAAAACAGAACAGTTCGTAAAGACGAATTTTAAAGTGGTTCCAGACTTGCTCAGATGAAAATGCCCAAATTGAATGAAAGTTGCGTACATATCTGAGGATCACGCACGTAAATTGGCAGATGTTTCTGAGCTACCTACAGAGAGGCAGGTCGAAATTCGTGACAGCAAGAAATCTGTTTCAGCGCAGCAATCCAAATCTAGTATTGGCTTTACTATCAAAGACTTTACTTGGCAAAACAATGCAATAAAATAAAGATAAGGAGAGTTTTCTACAGTAGTAAACAACTTCCAAGACTCAAATATAAAATAAAGTGCAGAAGTAAAATAATGGGTTGTCTCCCATAAGCGCTTTTCTTTAACGCCTTTCAGCTAGGCGCAGAAAGTGTGACTCAAGTAACATCAAGAGACGAAGCATCAACATCATAATTTGTTCTAATAATAGAATAATAAGGTAACTTCATTCTCTTTCTAGGGAAGCGTTCCATACCTTTCTTGAGAGGAAATTGATATTTAATATTACCTTCCTTCATGTCAATGGTAGCACCAACAGTTCGAAGAAAAGGTCTTCCCAATATAATGGGACAAGATGCATTGCATTCAATATCCAAGACAACAAAATTAACAGGGACAAGGTTATTGTTAACCATAATACGAACATTATCAATCCTCCCCAAAGGTTTCTTTATAGCATTATCAACAAGATTAACATCCAAATAACAATTCTTCAATGGTGGCAAGTCAAGCATATCATAAATTTTCTTAGGCATAACGAAATACTTGCACCAAGATCACATAAAGCATTACAATCAAAATCATTGACCCTCATCTTAATGATAGGCTCCCAACCATCTTCTAACTTTCTAGGAATAGAAGTTTCAAGTTTTAGTTTCTCCTCTCTAGCTTTTATGAGAGCATTTGTAATACGTTTTGTAAAGGCCAAATTTATAGCACTAGCGTTGGGACTTTTAGCAAGCTTTTGTAAGAACTTTATAACTTCAGAGATGTAACAATCATCAAAGTCTAAACCATTACGATCTACAGCAATGGGATCATTATCCTCAATATTTTGAAAAATTTCAGCAGTTTTATCAATTTCAGCAGTTTTAGCAGTTTCAGGCAATTTTGCACGCTTTGCACTAGGAGTAGTAACATTGCCAACACCAATTATTTTACCATTGATAGTAGGAGGTGTAGCAACATGTGGATCATTAACATTACTAGTGGTGGTAATAGTCCAAACTTTAGCTACATTATTCTCTTTAGCTAGTTTTTCGTTTTCTTCTCTTTCCCACCTAGCATGCAATTCGGCCATCAATCTAATATTCTCATTAATTCGAACTTGGATGGCATTTGCTGTAGTAACAATCTTATTATCAATATCCCTATTAGGCATAACTTTCAATTTTAAAAGATCAACATCAGAGGCAAGACTATCAACCTTAGAAGCGAGAATATCAATTTTATCGAGCTTTTCCTCAACATATTTGTTAAAAGCAGTTTGTGTACTAATAAATTCTTTAAGCATGGCTTCAAGACCAGGGGGTGCACTCCTATTATTGTTGTAAGAATTCCCATAAGAATTACCATAACTATTACCATTAGCAGAAGGATATGGCCTATAGTTGTTACCAGCATTATTCCTATAAGCATTGTTGTTGAAATTGTTACTTTTAATGAAATTCACATCAACATGTTCTTCTTGGGCAACCAATGAAGCTAAAGGAACATTATTAGGATCAACATTAGATCTACCATTCACAAGCATAGACATAATAGCATCAATCTTATCACTCAAGGAGGAGGTTTCTTCAACAGAATTTACCTTCTTACCTTGTGGAGCTCTTTCCGTGTGCCATTCAGAGTAATTTGTCATCATATCATCAAGAAGCTTTGTTGCCTCCCCCAAAGTGATGGACATAAAGGTACCTCCAGCAGCTGAATCCAATAGGTTCCGCGAAGAAAAATTCAATCCTGCATAAAAGGTTTGGATGATCATCCAAGTAGTCAGTCCATGGGTTGGGCAATTCTTTACCAAAGATTTCATTCTCTCCAATGCTTGAGCAACATGTTCATTATCTAATTGCTTGAAATTCATTATGCTACTTCTCAAAGATATAATTTTAGCGGGAGGATAATATCTACCAATAAAAGCATCCTTACATTTAGTCCATGAATCAATACTATTTCTAGGCGAGAGATAGCAACCAATCTTTAGCTCTTCCTCTTAAGGAGAAAGGAAACAATTTTAATTTTATAATGTCACCATCTACATCCTTATACTTTTGCATTTCACATAGTTCAACAAAATTATTATGATGGGCAGCAGCATCATCAGAACTAACACCAGAAAATTGCTCTCTCATAACAAGATTTAGTAAAGCAGGTTTAATTTCAAAGAATTCTGCTGTAGTAGCAGGTGGAGCAATAGGTGTGCATAGGAAATCATTATTATTTGTGCTAGTGAATTCACACAACTTAGTATTCTCAACGGTACCCATTTTAGCAGTAGTAAATAAAGCAAACTAAATAAAGTAAATGCAAGTAACTAATTTTTTTGTGTTTTTGATATAGAGAACAAGACAGTAAATAAAGTAAAGCTAGCAACTAATTTTTTTGTGTTTTGATATAAGTGCAGCAAACAAAGTAGTAAATAAAATAAAGCAAGACAAAAACAAAGTAAAGAGATTGGATGTGGGAGACTCCCCTTGCAGCGTGTCTTGATCTCCCCGGCAATGGCGCCAGAAATTTGCTTGATGCGTGTAGTTGACACGTCCGTTGGGAACCCCAAGAGGAAGGTGTGATGCGCACAGTAGCAAGTTTCCCTCAGTAAGAAACCAAGGTTTAATCGAACCAGTAGGAGTCAAGAAGCACGTTGAAGGTTGATGTCGGAGGAGTGTAGTGCGGCGCAACACCAGGAATTCCGGCGCCAACGTGGAACCTGCACAATACAATCACAGAACTTTGCCCCAACGTAACAGCGAGGTTGTCAATCTCACCGGCTTGTTGTAAACAAAGGATTAGATGTATAGTGTGGATGATGATGTTTGTTTGCGAATAACAGTAAAGAACAATTGCAGCAGTTTGTATTTCAGATATAAAGAATAGGACCGGGGTCCACAGTTCACTAGCGGTGTCTCTCCCATAAGATAGCAGATGTTGGGTGAACAAATTACAGTTGGGCAATTGACAAATAAAGAAGGCATAACAATGCACATACATATATCATGATGAGTACTATGAGATTTAATCAGGGCATTACGACAAAGTACATAGACCGCTATCCGGCATGCATCTATGCCTAAAAAGTCCACCTTCGGGTTATCATCCGAACCCCTTCCAGTATTAAGTTGTAAACAACAGACAATTGCATTAAGTATGGTGCGTAATGTAATCAACACAAATATCCTTAGACAAAGCATCGATGTTTTATCCCTAGTGGCAACAGCACATCCACAATCTTAGAACTTTCACGTCATCTGTCCCAGATTTAATGGAGGCATGAACCCACTATCGAGCATAAATACTCCTCTTGGAGTCACAAGTATCAACTTGGCCGAGCCTCTACTAGCAACGGAGAGCATGCAAGAACATAAATAACATATATGATAGATTGATAATCAACTTGACATAGTATTCAATATTCATCGGATCCCAACAAACACAACATGAAGGATTACAAATAGATGATCTTGATCATGATAGGCAGCTCACAAGATCTAACATGATAGCACAATGAGGAGAAGACAACCATCTAGCTACTGCTATGGACCTAACATGATAGCACAATGAGGAGAAGACAACCATCTAGCTACTGCTATGGACCATGGGTCCATAGCAGTAGCTAGATGGTTGTCTTCTCCTCATTGTGCTATCATGTTAGATCTTGTGAGCTGCCTATCATGATCAAGATCATCTATTTGTAATCCTTCATGTTGTGTTTGTTGGGATCCGATGAATATTGAATACTATGTCAAGTTGATTATCAATCTATCAAATATGTTATTTATGTTCTTGCATGCTCTCCGTTGCTAGTAGAGGCTCGGCCAAGTTGATACTTGTGACTCCAAGAGGGAGTATTTATGCTCGATAGTGGGTTCATGCCTCCATTAAATCTGGGACGATGACTGTAAAGTTCTAAGGTTGTGGATGTGCTGTTGCTACTAGGGATAAAACATCGATGCTTTGTCTAAGGATATTTGTGTTGATTACATTACGCACCATACTTAATGCAATTGTCTGTTGTTTACAACTTAATACCGGAAGGGGTTCGGATGATAACCTGAAGGTGGACTTTTTAGGCATAGATGCATGCTGGATAGCGGTCTATGTACTTTGTCGTAATGCCCTGACTAAATCTCAAAGTACTCATCATGTATGTATGTGCATTGTTATGCCTTCTTTATTTGTCAATTGCCCAACTGTAATTTGTTCACCCAACATCTGCTATCTTATGGGAGAGACACCACTAGTGAACTGTGGACCCCGGTCCTATTCTTTACATCTGAAATACAATCTACTGCAATTGTTCTTTACTGTTCTTTGCAAACAACCATCATCATCCACACTATACATCTAATCCTTTGTTTACAGCAAGTCGGTGAGATTGACAACCTCACTGTTACGTTGGGGCAAAGTTCTGTGATTGTGTTGTGCAGGTTCCACGTTGGCGCCGAATCCCTGGTGTTGCGCCGCACTACATTCCGCCACCATCAACCTTCAACGTGCTTCTTGGCTCCTACTGGTTCAATAACCTTGGTTTCTTACTGAGGGAAAACTTGCTGCTGTGCGCATCACACCTTCCTCTTGGGGTTCCCAACGGACGTGTCAACTACACGCCATCACGGTCTAGCGCCGCCATGGTTGGCCATGCCACCGTGCTGCCATGGCTGCCGCTGTGTTCTTCACCACTTAACCCCTTCTCCTTCGGCTACCTCCTCTTCTCCTTCCACTTCTTCTCAATTTGTGCCTACTACCCCTACATATGCTGCTGATATATATGCTGTCCTGCTGCCTTGCTAGCTATGCTGCTGTGTTGCTGTTCTGGCTTTACTTGCGATGCTGATGTGCATGCTATGCTCTACCCTAAACCTCCTGATGTTATTCCTATGCCTTCTGGCTCACTGTGTTGTGCTCAACCTATGTGTTCATGTCTATGTGTTGTGCAATTGCTTACTGGCCCTTGTTGATATGCCTATTGGACTTGTTCATATGCTTATTGGTTGATTCATATGCTCATTGGCTTGTTCATATGCTCATTGAACTTGTTGTTGGCCTAGGTTAGCTTTACTGACACTTGTGGTGCCAGTGATGCTCACTCATGCCCTGTGTAAGCTTTAGTTGATCCAATCCTTGGATCCTTGCTTATCTGTGATGCTCTGCTATGTCGTGTGCTTGATCTACTTGAGCAATTAAATGCTAGTGGATAATTACTGGTTAATTCCTTGCGATATGAATGGATTGCTAGCTATTGCTGTCACTCATTCATGCTTATGATGCTTATGCATCTGTGTATGTGTTGTTGTTGCTCTCTATAGCTCACTGGACTTGTTCCAGTGGCTAGGATGCAATGTTGCATGCTGATGTTGCCTCACAGTGATGCTCTTGCATGATTCATGCATGGATTTGTTATGTATTCATGCCTGGATGAATTAATTATGGATGAACTGCTTATGCAGTGTTGATTAATTGCCTTGCTATGCATCATTTGATATTTCCATGATCAATTTGGAAATAATTCAAGTCTGAATCCATTACTACATGATGATGACTTATATTCTTGGTTAATTGGATGGTTTTGTGTTTGATGTGACCTCAGTAGCCTTGCTACTGCTTGGTTGCTCACACAGTTGGCTAGTTCTTGTTGGCTGCTCACCTTTGCTTGCATAATAGTGAATCATAAATATTATGAAAGCCATTATGCTTGCCTGTGAAGAAATCTAGGGTTTTTCTTATGGTTTAGTTGCTAGGGCTTTCACTAGGTGATTCTTGGTAGCTGCTATTACTTCTAAACCTTCTACTGGTGCTATCTGTGCATGTGTGCTTGCTTGCGTGCACCACTGTGCATCTATTCTTGCTTATGTGCACAGAAGTAGTGTCTGGATGGTTTTAGGCTCTAGTGCTACCTTTTACTGCCAGTGATCCTTGGTCAATCACCAAGTGATGATCACCCATGAGCCTCTGCTCATCCCATGACTTGTGTCATGCATAAATGATGGATTGGATCCACTGGATCCTCTCCAGGTATTTAGCATACCTGGTTAAGATCAACTGATGTTGAGCAGTTGCTTGATGATCTTGTGACTTGTCCTTCTCCTCCTAGCTCCTGATGATCTTGTTTATGTCCCCATGTCTTCTGTTGAGTTCTGGTTGGTGAATTTTTGGATGGATGAATGGTTTAAGATTTGCTGGTGCTGTTCTTCAGCAAGAACGCGATGAACTCTTGTTGTTCTTGGCTGGTTGCTTGATGAATGGTGACCTGGTCGACTGATGTCTTGTTTATAGGGTTTCTACCCTATTTATATTTGTTGTGCTTCTCCTCTGGCTGTGACACACAAGCCTGGCTTGGCTTGGTGACTAGGTTGTTCTTGATGTGCTGTTGCTTGCACAACAACTCCATGAGCTGTGGTCACTTTTGGTGAAACTTGGGCCCCTGGATGTGTGTCCAGGTTTGGTCTGCTGTGACATATCTTGTGGTGTCCAAGTTTTGGACAAGCACAAGTGTCTTTGACACTTGGTTTCACCCCTGGCTAGTTAATAACTTGATTGTTAACCCCCCGTATAGTGCTTTGTCTCTATTTTGCAGATTTCAAGGATGAAAATGATCTAGGACAACTTCTTCCAAGACATTAGTTTAGGATTTTAGTATAGGATCAAATTGATGTAATTTTGTTTTCATTCTATTTATAATTCATCAGATTTTTGTATGATGAATATTGTAAATACCTTGTATATGTGTGTGTATATCAATAAAGCTCAAATTTTCCTTATGAGCTGATGGCGCATGATGCACACGTCCGTTGGGAACCCCAAGAGGAAGGTGTGATGCGCACAGCAGCAAGTTTTCCCTCAGAAAGAAACCAAGGTTATCGAACCAGTAGGAGATGAAGGCCACGTGAAGGTTGTTGGTGAAGGAGTGTAGTGCGGCGCAACACCAGGGATTCCGGCGTCAACGTGGAACCTGTACAGCACAATCAAAATACTTTGCCCCAACTTAATAGTGAGGTTGTCAATCTCACCGGCTTGCTGTAAACAAAAGATTAAACGTATGGTGTGGAGAATGATGTTTGTTTGCAAAGAACAGTAGAGAACAATGATTGCAGTAGATTGTATTTCAGATGTAAAAGAATGGACCGGGGTCCACAGCTCACTAGTGGTGTCTCTCCAATAAGATAAATAGCATGTTGGGTGAACAAATTACGCTTGGGCAATTGACAAATAGAGAGGGCATAACAATGCACATACATACCATGATGACTACTATGAGATTTACTTAGGGCATTACGACAAAGAACATAGACCGCTATTCCAGCATGCATCTATGCCTAAAAAGTCCACCTTTGGGTTAGCATCCGCACCCCTTTCAGTATTAAGTTGCAAACAACAGACAATTGCATTAAGTATTGTGCGTAATGTAATCAACACAAATATCCTTAGACAAAGCATTGATGTTTTATCCGTAGTGGCAACAACACATCCATAACCTTAGAACTTTCTGTCAGTGTCCCGGATTCAATGGAGGCATGAACCCACTATCGAGCATAAATACTCCCTCTTGGAGTCACAAGTATCAACTTGGCCATAGCCTCTACTAGCAACGGAGAGCATGCAAGATCATAAACAACACATATATGATAGATCAATAATCAACTTGAAATAGTATTCCATATTCATCGGATCCCAACAAACATAACATGTAGCATTACAAATAGATGATCTTGATCATGATAGGCAGCTCACAAGATCTAACATGATAGCACAAGAGGAGAAGACAACCATCTAGCTACTGCTATGGACCCATAGTCCAAGGATGAACTACTCACGCATCAATCCGGAGGCGGGCATGGTGATGTAGAGCCCTCCGGTGATGATTCCCCTCTCCGGCATCTCCACAATGTGAATATGCATAGCAACTCACATGATATTCAACAAAGGTGTAACAGTTGATGGCGTCCCCAGAAACATGGTTACCGCTCAACAAGCAACTTATAAGAAATAAGATACATAAGCGACATATTCTTTACCACAATAGTTTTTAAGCTACTTTCCCATGAGCTATATATTGCAAAGACAAGGAATGAAATTTTTAAAGGTAGCACGCAAGCAATTTACTTGGAATGGCAGAAAAATACCACATAGTAGGTAGTTATGGTGGACACAAATGGCATAAGTTTTGGCTCAAGGTTTTGGATGCACGAGAAGCATTCCCTCTCAGCACAAGGCTTTGGCTAGCAAGGTTGTTTGAAGCAAACACAAGTATGAACCGGTACAGCAAAACTTATATAAGAAAACACATTGCAAGCATTATAAGACTCTACACTGTCATCCTTGTTGTTCAAAAACTTTTACCAGAAAATATCTAAACTTTAGAGAGACCAGTCATGCAAACCAAATTTCAACAAGCTCTATGGTAGTTCTTCATTAATAGGTTCAAACTACATGATGCAAGAGCTTAAACATGATCTATTTGAGAGCTCAAAACAATTGCCAAGTATCAAATTATTCAAGACCATATACCAATTACCACATGAAGCATTTTCTGTTTCCAACCAAATAGCAATAAACGAAGCGGTTTTCAACCTTCGCCATGAACATTAAAAGTAAAGCTAAGAACACCAGTGTTCATATGAAACATCGGAGCGTGTCTCTCTCCCACACAAGGAATGCTAGGATCCGAATTTATTCAATCATAAACAAAAATAAAAAAATACAGACGCTCCAAGTAAAGCACATAAGATGTGACGGAATAAAAATATAGTTTCACTAGAAGTGACCTGATAAGTTGTTGATGAAGAAGGGGATGCCTTGGGCATCCCCAAGCTTAGATGCTTGAGTCTTCTTGAAATATGAAGGGATGAACCACGGGGGCATCCCCAAGCTTAGACTTTTCACTCTTCTTGATCGTATTATATCATCCTCCTCTCTTAACCCTTGAAAACTTCCTCCACACCAAACTCAAAACAATCTCATTAGAGGGTTAGTGCATAATCAAAAATTCACATGTTCAGAGAGGACACAATCATTCCCAATACTACTGGACATTACCCAAAGCTACTGAAAGTTAATGGAGCAAAGAAATCTACTCAACACAATAAAAGAGACAATGTGAAATAAAAGGCATAATCTGTCAAAACAGAACAGTCCGTAAAGACGAATTTTTTCGAGGCACTTAACATGCTTAGATGAAGAAGCTCAAATTGAATGAAAGTTGCGTACATATCTGAGGATTACTCATGAATTTTCGCAGATTTTTCTGAGTTTCCTACAGAGAGATCTACTCAAATTCGTGACAGCTAGAAATCTGTTTCTGCGCAGAAATCCAAATCTAGTATCAACCTTACTATCAAAGACTTTACTTGGCACAACAATGCAATAAAGTAAAGATAAGGAGAGGTTGCTACAGTAGTAACAACTTCCAAGATACAAACATAAAACAAAAATTGCAGAAATAAAATAATGAGTTGTCTCCCATAAGCGCTTTTCTTTAACGCCTTTCAGCTAGGCGCAGAATGTGTAAATCAAGTAACATCAAGAGATGAAGCATCAACATCATAATTTTCCTTAAAAACAAAACTTGTCACAATAGGTATCTTAGATGCTCCATTATCTAAATTTCCCATAGTGGTGCTAAGGGCTTTATCAATTTTAGGCTTATAATAATTCTTTGGCTTAGGCACCTTAGAGACATACATGAACTTTTGCTCCTTACCCACATAAGCTTTCTCCTTAAATTTAAGTGAATAAAAAGTTGAACCCAAGGTTCCCATAGCTTCTTCAAGTTCACCAATCCTATGGATTTGATTATCATGGATAGCACAAGTTTCTAAAACAACAATTCTTTCATTAATTCCTCCTAGAGATTTATCAAGTTTATCAGTGTTATCAAGTAATATTCCCAGCTTAGTCTAAATACTTGGAAGATTTTTCTCTATGGCCTCCAACTTTTTCATGACATCCTCAAGAGAGATTTCAATTTTAGCTTCATTAACAGGTGGTATTCCAACTAAGCTCTCAATAATGCAACTAGCTTCTAAAGCAGGAGTGCCTAGGAAATTACCTCCCGCAAGAGTATCAAGAACATACCTATTCCATCTAGAGATACCAACATAAAAGTTCCTAAGGAGGATAATAGTGGAGTGTTTCTTAGTGCACCTATGATGAGCATCACTAATTCTATACCAAGCATCTTTAAAACTTTCTCCCCCTTGTTGCTTAAACGAACGGACTTCAACTTCAGGATTACTCATTTTAGCAATAATAAAAATAAACTAAGCAAACTAAATTAAATAAAGTAAATGCAAGTAACTAATTTTTTTGTGTTTTTGATATAAATAAAGCAAACAAAACAGGAAATAAAATAAAGTAAAGCAAGACAATAAACAAAGTAAAGAGATTGGATGTGAGAGACTCCCCTTGGAGCGTGTCTTGATCTCCCCGGCAACGGCGCCAGAAAACAGTTGCTGGCGTGCAGTTGACGTGGGAGTTAGAAATCTTTGTGGAGTAACTTTTCTTCAGGTCCCCGGCAACGGCGCCAGAAAACAGTCTTGATGGCGTGTGATGCACACGTCCGTTGGGAACCCCAAGAGGAAGGTGTGATGTGCACAGCAGCAAGTTTTCCCTCAGAAAGAAACCAAGGTTATCGAACCAGTAGGAGATGAAGGCCACGTGAAGGTTGTTGGTGAAGGAGTCTAGTGCGGCGCAACACCAGGGATTCCGACGCCAACGTGGAACCTGCACAACACAATCAAAATACTTTGCCCCAACTTAACGGTGAGGTTGTCAATCTCACCGGCTTGCTGTAAACAAAGGATTAAACGTATGGTGTGGAGAATGATGTTTGTTTGCAAAGAATAGCAGAAAACAATGATTGCAATAGATTGTATTTCAGATGTAAAAGAATGGACCGGGGTCCACAGTTCACTAGTGGTGTCTCTCCAATAAGATAAATAGCATGTTGGGTGAACAAATTATAGTTGTGCAATTGACAAATAGAGAGGGCATAACAATGCACATACATATCATGATGACTACTATGAGATTTACTTAGGGCATTACGACAAAGAACATAGACCGCTATCCAAGCATGCATCTATGCCTAAAAAGTCCACCTTCGGGTTAGCATCCGCACCCCTTCCAAGTATTAAGTTGCAAACAATGCACAATTGCATTAAGTACCGTGCGTAATGTAATCAACACAAATATCCTTAGACAAAGCATTGATGTTTTATCCCTAGTGGCAACAAGCACATCCATAACCTTAGAACTTTCTCGTCACTCGTCCCAGCATTCAATGGAGGCATGAACCCACTATCGAGCATAAATACTCCCTCTTGGAGTCACAAGTATCAACTTGGCCAGAGCCTCTACTAGCAACGGAGAGCATGCAAGATCATAAACAACACATATATGATAGATCAATAATCGACTTGACATAGTATTCCTTATTCATCGGATCCCAACAAACACAACGTGTAGCATTACAAATAGATGATCTTGATCATGATAGGCAGCTCACAAGATCTAAACATGATAGCAAAAGAGGAGAAGACAACCATCTAGCTACTGCTATGGACCCATAGTACAAGGATGAACTACTCACGCATCAATCCGGAGGCGGGCATGGTGATGTAGAGCCCTCCGGTGATGATTCCCCTCTCCGAGCAGGTGCCGGAGGCGATCTCCCGAATCCCCCGAGATGGGATTGGCGGCGGCGGCGTCACAGTAACTTTTCTCGTATCGTGGCTCTCGGTACTAGGGTTTTCGCGACGGAGAGAATAAATAGGCGAAGGGGCAGAGTCGGGGGACACTCGAGGGGCCCACCCCATAGGGCGGCGCGACCAGGGGTGGGGCCGCGCCCCCCTAGGGTGTGGCCGCCTCGTCGCCCCTCTTCGTATCCTCTTCGGACTTCTGGAAGGCTCCGTGGAAAATAAGACCGTGGGCTTTTGTTTTGTCCAATTCCGAGAATATTTCCTGTGTAGGATTTCTGAAACCAAAAACAGCAGAAAACAGGAATTGGCGCTTCGGCATCTTGTTAATAGGTTAGTGCCGGAAAATGCATCAAAATGATATAAAGTGTATATAAAACATGTGAGTATTGTCATAAAACTAGCATGGAACATAAGAAATTATAGATACGTTTGAGACGTATCATGAGCTCATTTATAATTGTATCATCTATTTATGAATTATTTGTATATTCATTTTGCAATTTGAAATTCAAAGTGATTTGAATTATGATGTGTATTTGAATTATGAATTCATAGTTCATATTCTATATTGCTTTTACTCATTGAGTTTTAAATTCAATACGACTTTGTCAAATCAAAATCAACTCCCAAATATACAAGTTACAAAAGAGATCATGTCGAAATTCCTAACTAACATTGCTTAACCCTAATTGCAATTGAGAGAGAACCTCCTCTTAGGTTTAGTTGCAATAAGGCGCGATTTTTTTTCCCGTTTTGCGATGAAATGCACATCCTAATTCTAAATCTACCCTTCGATGATCCTATGTTCTGGATTATTACACGCAACCAGCTTTATTCTCGGGTCAAACGAGGCGTTTAGTCTCGGTTGGAAATACCAACCTGATCTAAAGAGGTTACGACAGGCTGCGCCCGGTACTAGCCCATTTATTCTCGGTTGCTATCCTCAACTGGGACTAAAGGTCTATCTTTAGTCCCGTTTGGATACACCAACCGGGACTAAAGACTTTCTAAGTTTTTTTTTGGTTCCACACTCCTTTGGATCGCTTTTTTAGATTTGTAAAATACAAAGTAAAATAGTAGAAACTTCAAAATAAAAAAATCCTTTCAGATGTAGGTAGGTTAGGTTATCTAGTTATTATGAAAAATAACAAATATGAATTTCGACTTTTTCTTGCAATTTTTTTGTATTTTTGGTAAAATGGCTATAATTTTTGCATACGAACTCGTGAAAAGTGTTACGTGTTTAATATATGAAAATGTATCTACTCGAAAAGTTACATCCGTTTAGCCAGTCGATATTTTCTTTTCTCATTATTCCCTTGCAAGAAGAATCTTGATCGAAAATAATTTAATCTTTTCTATACTCCTTTTGGCAGTTGGAAGAAAGATATCATATGCAGTACCATATTACTTAGTATTGAATTAATGAGGACCAATCTTCCTCCCATTGATACCAATTTTTCTTTCCAGCCACTTAATCTAATTTGTAGTCGTTCCTCCACCATTTCCCATTCAGCATTCGTAAGTCTCTAATAATGAATCGAGATACCCAAATACATAATAGGAAATTGGCCTTGCCCCTAGCCAAACAACTTAGCGTAAAGGTCAGCATTTGCCTGAGCCTTGCCAAAACAAAACAACTCACTCTTATGAAAAGTTGATCTTTAGACCCGATAATTTCTCAAACGCTGAAATAATTAACTTCATATTTTTTGCTTTTTCGATGTCATTTTCTATAAAAAGAATTGTATCATCGGTATACCTGAGAATGGATAATCCACCATCAACCAGATGAGGAATCACACCTTCAATTTTTGTCATCAGACTTCGCGCGTTCAATCATGATGGCGAGCATATCAGCCACTATATTGAATTACATAGGTGATAACGAATCGCCTTGCTTTGGACCCTTTTTGGTTTGAAAGTACTTGGCAATGTCATCATTGACCTTAATGGCAACACTCCCTCCTGAAACAAAACTATGAATTAAAGCACGCTACTCATCAGGAAAGACCACTTGACCTTATCATAGGTCTTTTCGAAGTCAATTTTTTAAAATCACCCGTTCAGATTTTTACGATGTAGTTCGTGAACTGTTTCATGAAGGATGGCAACCCCATCAACGATGTTACTCCCTTGCATAAAAACCGTCTGAGACGGACGAACCACATTTTCAGCCACCGAGTTCAATCTTATCGTAGCAACCTTGGTGAAATTTTTGAAATAGATGGATGGGAGGGGGCTAGCAACCTCGTTTGAAATAGATTTTCAAGCAGGGTAGGGTAGTTGAACTTTAGGAGGTTGAATCCATCCTTTTTCGAACCAAATAAGCTAGTTATTTAGCTAGTCATTTCCTACTCATTTACTTGTGGAAAGTACCTCTCTCTTTTTGCTGGCTCCTGTCACACCCACAAGTTGAGATTGTTTCTTATGTATAATGCTCAAAAATATGATATGATAATTGTTTTCTAGCCCCACATCTTATAATACTGCCTAGTGCCCGACAACAACTTCAGAGAAAAAAAAGGGCCATCCGCTGATTCGGCTCCAAAGAAAAAAGATAGTATACATACCTTTTCGGTTTGTCTATTTGATACACACCAAAAGTGTTGGATGTAAAAAGCGCAAGAAAAAGATACAATTGTTCTGCGCGCATAGTTTTTCATCTACATTTACGCCTTCCCACGCGCAACGGCGCAAGATATACTGTATAAGTAACTTTTACTGTATTGCAGACGCAAGAAGAAATCTCTCTTGCTTGTGTGGAAGCAAGCTGCTTGGCGTTTGGATGGTTGCGTTGGGCAGGCTTTGGAGGCTCTGACAACCTAGATTGTGTCTTCCACTTGTAGTGTTTTACTAGTCGGCAGGGTGACAACCACACAGATCTACTATCAGCACCAAGGAAATGCAAATGAACATAAAATACGTGATCAGGCGCGCGTTGTTTTTATTCGAGTTTCCACTCGCCATCTACTCAGGTGTAGTAGTACTAACTCCAGTGGTCAGTGCCTCGGTGGAGTATATAAAAAATATAGTCGTACACTGGTTCCGGTGTACAATCTGCAGAGAGATCGGTGACTGATGCAAGCATGCAATGAGAAATTTCCAGAAGAATCAAGCAGCTCACAGGCTAGCAGTCAGCAAGAGACATTCAGCTCAGAGAGGACATGTATGCATATGCTCTATGCTGCACAATTTCCTTCTGACCAACGTCTCGAGTCGGAGAAGATGGATGAACAAGTTTGTTTGGCATGAACATTTCAATCGAGATTATTAGATCCATCTATATAATATAAGTACTGGTGCTTCTTACTTGGCCTTGTTTTACACTTTCGCTACTGATATTTATAGCGGCACATAATAAATCACAGAGAGAGAGATGAAGAGGGAGAAGCAAAAAAAAAATATAAAAAATAATAATGAAAATTACAGATGAACCCATCAGCTGACTCACACTGAGTAACTGTCTCGCTAGTGTGAAAAACAGCGCATCATGTCGGCAGATCTACCTCACATTCCGAGGCTCACCAGAGTAGGAGGCCGGAGAGCGCGAGAAGCAGGAGCGCGGGCCCTGACGTCGAGATGGCCGGTGCCGAGCTTTTGGCGACCCACCCTGGCGGCGGGCTGTAGTAGTAGAAGGGAAAGTAGGGCAGGAATGGGTTGGGTGGTGGCGGCGTCGGGTAGGCACCGCCTCCGCCGCTGCTTCCTCCTCCTCCGGGAGAGCCGCCAGTGGTGGGCGGAGGGTAGAAGTAGCCTCCTCCTCCGCCTCCTCCACCGCCGCTGTAGTGAGGTGGCGGGGATGCGTAGACGGGGGCGCCTCCACCGCCGCCGCCGCCGCCGGATGGATAGGACGGGGGAGGCGGGCACTGCGCTGCGGGGGTGACCACCGGTGGAGGGGGCGAAGGGTAGTAGGTCGGGTTGCAGGGGTTGTCGCAGGAGGCGCAGAGCGTGCATGTGGTGCCGTCCTTGAGCACGATGGTTGGGTCGCCGGCGCGCGCCGCATTGGGGAGCAGCGCGGAGAGGAGGAGGAGGATGAGTGGGAGGAGGGCCGGGAGGTGGGGAGCCATGTGGGAGGGAGCAGAGGTTGGTGATGGGTGATGGGGATGGGAGTGGGAGCGTGCGAGAGTGAAGCTGAGTGTGTACCAGTGTGTAGTGGAGGGGGGTACTTAATTTGGAGGGCGCCGCGCAAGCGCAAAGGAAAGCAAGGCGCCAAGGTGGCGTTGGCCGCCTCCGGCTGCGGTGCCGGTGCGTCGTTGCTGGCTCCTCCTCCTCGGTGTGCTTACTTAATCACGAGGAGAGGAGAGGAGTTGGTCAGTTTCGCTAGCTGCTTTCTGCGGGGCTTCTGCTGGCAGTGGCAGGGGACCTTTTTGCGTGCGTCAAGGCATGGTTAAACTTTTGTCTTGGATATATAGATAGAATAGATAGATAAGTGGTGACACGCACTTCCGCGTCCTGTACTGTACTACAGGTGAACTCTCTTCGTCGGTCGCTCGTCAGCTATGGTAACCAGGTGCCTGCGTGTACGTACTGCTTCGTGTGGCGACACTTGGATCCTTCTAGATCCACCGGCTGGCTGTGTCTGGGGAAAAGAACAGAGATGCGATGAGATGAGATGGCGCCGGAGACCGGAGACGGTGGATCTGTGGACGTCAGGGTGCCACACCCACACGTGGCTGGCCTACTCCTGCGCTGTGCACTGTAGTGCTGCTGTGCGCCGGTACGCGCGCGGCAGTACAAAGGCAGATGCGCTGCGGGACCGAGATGCGCGCACAGCAAGGGACGTGTCTAGTTGCTTGCCAATCTGTTTTCCGTTTTCCGGTTCTGGCCACTAGAAATGTCTCGTTTGGTTGCTCGCCGACTCTCCGGCACCGGCGTCGTCGTCCTCTCATCGTCGACATCGGCAGCAGCGGGGCCGGAAGATCTACGGCATCATCTTGCCTTCTTCCTATCCATCAGACCATCACCAATTCACCATCTTGCATACTAGGGGATATAAGAGCATCTCCAGTCGGTGTCCCCCCAAAGCATTTCAGCGCGTCGGACAAAAAAACATTCCCAGCCGCGTCCCCCAAAATCATTTTTTGTCAAGCGCGTCTTGATATGGTGTCCGGCACTCCGAGGCCGTCTCCGCACCACAGAGGACGCTTCAGGCACGCCGGACACAACGAAAAGCGAGGCGGGCTCCCACATGTCGGCGACTATTTCCATAAACCGTTGGTTCGCAACTTTTTTTCTCGTCGCTCCTTCCCTGGCGCGCCTCCCACCCCTCCACCGCGGCTGGATTTGCCTGCCGTTTCGACGACTGAGCTCTTCTGAGAGTCGGCACCGTCGTGGCGGCTGGCACTCTCGCCGGTCGTTCCGCCGCCACCGCTTCGCCTGCGCGTTCCAGAACGCGGCGCCAAATCCGCTCCACCTCCGCGCACACAAGGTGCTTGACGACTTGCTAGGTACGCGCGATTGGCCGTTGTTCGTTGCCTCGTCTGCCGCGGTGCAATTTTAACCATTGATTTTGCTTCAAACATGGATAGCAACGACGAGATGATTGCCCTACTGCTGGAGGACGAGCAAGCCTTCGACGACGACCTCCGGGAGCATTTGCTGATGATCGCGGCCCTCCAGGACGTCCGAGGCGGAGAAGGGGAAGAGGCCGCGCCGCGGAGGATCAAGGCCGGGGAGAAACAAGTCGAAGCCCCGGCAGAGGATGGAGGGGCATACCATGATGCACAACGACTACTTCGCAGATGATGCAACACATGCCAACAATTTTTGGCGCCGGTATAGGATGAGCAAGGGTCTATTCATGAATATCCTCCACGGCGTTTGTTGACCCACAAGTATATGGGGTGTATCGTAGTATCTTCGATAAGTAAGAATGTCGATCCCAACGAGGAGCAGAAGGTGTTGACAAGCAGTTTCGATGAAGGATTCACTATAAATGCTCACAGACAAGTATTCAGGGGGTTTTGATGTAACAGATGAATAAAGTACGAGTAAGTAAAGTGCGAGAGTAACAATTGCAGCGAGTGGCCCAATCTTTTTTAGCACAAAGGACAAGCCGGTTTGTTTACTTATAAAGACCAAGCGTTCTCGAGAACACACGGGATTTTAGTCTAGTGCTTTCGCTACATACGGATAATTAATCTTCATTGTTTTGATAAGCGTTGTGTGGGTGAACCTATGCTAATGTACCGCCCTTCCTAGGACTAATACATACTTGTGATTATACCCCTTGCAAGCATCCGCAACTACAAGAAAGTAATTAAGATAAATCTAACCACAGCCTTAAACTCTGAGATCATGCGATCCCTCCCGCATCGATATACCAACGGGGGCTCGTGTTTCGTCACTCCGGCAACCCCGCAATTGGCAAACGAGTACAAGATGCATTCCCCTAGGCCCATAAAGGTGAAGTGTCGTGTAGTCGACGTTCACACGACACCACTAGAAGAATAACACCACAACTTAAATATCATAACATTGAATATTACTCAACCATACTTCACTACTAACATTTAGACTTCACCCATGTCCTCAAGAACTAAACGAACTACTCACGAGACATCATATGGAACATGATCAGAGGTGATATGATAATGAATAACAATCTGAACATAAACCTTGGTTCAACGGTTTCACTCAATAGCATCAATAACAAGTAGAAATCAACACCGGGAGAATTTCCCCTATCAAACAATCAAGATCAAACCCAAATTGCTACAGCGGTGACGAGGTGCAGCGGTGGAGACGGCGGTGATGATGATGAAGATGATGGTGATAGTGATGGAGATGATGTCTAGCTCGATGACGGTGGCGATGGCGTCGATTTCCCCCTCCGGGAGGGAATTTCCCCGGCGGATTCCTGCCCGCCGGAGAGCTCTTTTCTCTCTGGTGTTCTCCGCCCCGAGGCGGCTGTGGCTCTTCGTGACGTACCCCTTCTGGCTTAGGTTTTCGGGACGAAGGCATACGCGAAGAAAAGGAGGCGAGAGTGGTTGTGGGCCCCCCTCCTTATAGGGCGGCGCGGCCAGGCCTTGGGCCGCGCCGGCCTATGGGGTGGGCCCACCTCGGGTCCCCTCTTCTGGCTCCCTTTGTCATCTGGAAAAATAGGAGTTTTCGTGTAATTCCCGTCAATTGTTGATCTTCCGAAATATTGTGTTCTGACGATGCTTTTTCCAGCAGAATCCTGGCTCCGGTGCGAGATCCTCCAATAATCATGAATCATGCAAAATAGATGAAATAACATAAGTATTATCTCCAAATATGAAATATATCAATGAATAACAGCAAATTATGATATAAAATAGCGATTAAAATTGGACGTATCAACTCCCCCTGATGTCTACGTTCCCCCTCCTTTCCTGTAGACAGTGTTGGGCCTCCAAGTGCAGAGGTTTGTAGAACAGCAGCAAGTTTCCCTTAAGTGGATACCCAAGGTTTATCGAACTCAGGGAGGAAGAGGTCAAAGATATCCCTCTCATGCAACCCCGCAACCACAAAGCAAGAAGTCTCTTGTGTCCCCAACACACCTAATAGGTGCACTAGTTCGGCGAAGAGATAGTGAAATACAGTGTGGTATGAATAAGTATGAGCAAGTAGCAACGGTGCCGTAAAAGTGCTTGGCGTGTAGTTGATGGTGGTGGTATTGCAGCAGTAGTAACGCAAGAAACAAGAAACAAGCAGTAGTAACGCAGCAGTAGTAACACAGCAGTAGTAACAAGCAGTAGTAACTCAGCAGTATTTAGGAACAAGGCCTAGGGATTACACTTTCACTAGTGGACACTCTCAACATTGATCACATAACAGAATAGATAAATGCATACTCTACACTTTTGTTGGATGATGAACACATTGCGTAGGATTACACGAACCCTCAATGCCGGAGTTAACAAGCTCCACAATAATGCTCATGTTTAAGTAACCTTTAGTGTAAGATAGATCAACGCTACTAAACCAAGTACTAGCATAGCATGCACACCGTCACCTTCATGCATATGTAGGAGGAATAGATCACATCAATATTATCATAGCAATAGTTAACTCCATAATCTACAAGAGATCATGATCATAGCATAAACCAAGTACTAACACGGTGCACGCACTGTCACCATTACACACGTGCAGGAGGAATAGAACTACTTTAATAACACATCACTAGAGTAGCACATAGATAGTAGTGATACAAACTCATATGAATCTCAATGAGATCATTGTATTGAAGTACATGGAAGAGAGATGAACCACATAGCTACCGGTACAGCCCCGAGCCTCGATGGAGAACTACTCCCTCCTCATGGGAGCAGCAGCGGTGATGAAGATGGCGGTGGAGATGGCAGCGGTGTTGATGGAGATGGCAGCGGTGTCGATGGAGAAGCCTTCCGGGGCACTTCCCCGCTCCGGCAGGGTGCCGGAACGCAGTTCCGTCCCCCGAATTGGAGTTTCGCGATGGCGGCGGCGCCACAGTAACTTTTCTCGGAGTTTCGTCAATTGGTGTCGAGGTTTTAGGTCACGACGACTTAAATAGGCGAAGAGTCGGAGTCGGAGGGGGCCTCGGGCTGCCCGCACCATAGGGGGCGCGCCCCCCTTGGGCCGCGCCGCCCACAGGTGTGGGGCCCCCCGGCACCCCTCCGACCTTTCTTCGGTGCTCCGGAAGCTTCGCGTATTTCTAAGACTTTCGGCGTTGATTTCGTCCGATTCCGAGAATATTTCGTTACTAGGATTTCTGAAACCAAAAACAGCAGAAAACAGAACCGGCACTTCGGCATCTTGTTAATAGGTTAGTTCCGTAAAATGCACGAATATGACATAAAGTGTGCATAAAACATGTAGATAACATCAATAATGTGGCATGGAACACAAGAAATTATCGATACGTTGGAGACGTATCAGCATCCCCAAGCTTAGTTCTGCTCGTCCCGAGCAGGTAAAACGATAACAAAGATAATTTCTGGAGTGACATGCCATCATAACCTTGATCATACTATTTGTACAGCATATGTAGTGAATGCAGTGATCAAAACAATGTATATGACATGGGTAAACAACTGAATCATAAAGCAAAGACTTTTCATGAATAGCACTTCAAGACAAGCATCAATAAGTCTTGCATAAGAGTTAACTCATAAAGCAATAATTCAAAGTAGAGACATTGAAGCAACACAATGGAAGATGAAGTTTCAGCGGTTGCTTTCAACTTATAACATGTATATCTCATGGATAATTGTCAATGCAAAGCAATATAACAAATGCAATATGCAAATATGTAAGAATCAATGCACAGTTCACACAAGTGTTTGCTTCTTGAGGTGGAGAGAAATAGGTGAACCGACTCAACATAAAAGTAAAAGAATGGTCCTTCAAAGAGGAAAGCATCGATTGCTATATTTGTGCTAGAGCTTTGATTTTGAAAACATATAGAGAGCATAAAAATAAAGTTTTGAGAGGTGTATGTTGTTGTCAACGAATGGTAGTGGGCACTCTAACCCCTTGCCGTACAAACCTTCAAAGAGCGGCTCCCATTTTATTTTATTTTTGGATGGCACTCCTTCCAACCTTTCTTTCACAAACCATGGCTAACCGAATCCTCGGTGCCTCGCCAACAATCTCATACCATGAAGGAGTACCTTTTTATTTTAGTTTTATTATGATGACACTCCTCCCAACCTTTGCTTACACAAGCCATGGCTAACCGAATCCTTCGGGTGCCGTCCAACAATCACATACCATGGAGGAGTGTCTATTTTTAGTTTGTTAATTTGGGACTGGGAATCCCATTGCCAGCTCTTTTTGCAAAATTATTGGATAAGCGGATGAAGCCACTAGTCCATTGGTGAAAGTTGCCCAACAAGATTGAAAGATAAACACCACATACTTCCTCATGAGCTATAAAACATTGACACAAATAAGAGGTAATAAATTTTGAATTGTTTAAAGGTAGCACTCAAGCAATTTACTTTGGAATGGCGGAGAAATACCATGTAGTAGGTAGGTATGGTGGACACAAATGGCATAGTGTTGGCTCAAGTATTTGGATGCATGAGAAGTATTCCCTCTCGATACAAGGTTTAGGCTAGCAAGGTTGTTTGAGGCAAACACAAGGATGAACTAGTACAGCAAAACTCACATAAAAGACATATTACAAGTATTATAAGACTATACATCGTCTTCCTTGTTGTTCAAACACCTTACTAGAAATTATCTAGACCTTAGAGAGACCAATTATGCAAACCAAATTTTAGCATGCTCTATGTATTTCTTCACTAATGGGTGCAAAGTATATGATGCAAGAGCTTAAACATGAGCACAACAATTGCCAAGTATCACATTACCCAAGACATTTATAGCAATTACTACATGTATCATTTTCCAATTCCAACCATATAACAATTTAACGAAGAGGAAACTTCGCCATGAATATTATGAGCTAAGAACACATGTGTTCATATGAACCAGCGGAGCGTGTCTCTCTCCCACACAAGCATGATGTAATCCAATTTATTCAAACACAAACAAAAACAAAAGCAAACAAACAGACGCTCCAAGAAAAAGCACATAAGATGTGATGGAATAAAAATATAGTTTCAGGGGAGGAACCTGATAATGTTGTCGATGAAGAAGGGGATGCCTTGGGCATCCCCAAGCTTAGACGCTTGAGTCTTCTTGATATATGCAGGGGTGAACCACCGGGTGCATCCCCAAGCTTAGAGCTTTCACTCTCCTTGATCATAGTATATCATCCTCCTCTCTTGACCCTTGAAAACTTCCTCCACACCAAACTCGAAACAACTCATTAGAGGGTTAGTGGACAATAAAAATTAACATGTTCAGAGGTGACACAATCATTCTTAACACTTCTGGACATTGCATAAAGCTACTGGACATTAATGGATCAAAGAAATTCATCCAACATAGCAAAAGAGGCAATGCGAAATAAAAGGCAGAATCTGTCAAAACAGAACAGTCCGTAAAGATGGATTTTATTAGGCCACCAGACCTGCTCAAACGAAAATGCTCAAATTGAATGAAAGTTGCGTACATATCTGAGGATCATGCTCGTAAATTGGCATAATTTTCTGAGCTTCCTGCAGGGCAGTGGGCTCAGATTCGTGACAGCAAAGAAATCTGGAACTGCGCAGTAATCCAAATCTAGTACTTACTTTTCTATCAACGGCTTAACTTGGCACAACAAAACTCAAAACTAAGATAAGGAGAGGTTGCTACAGTAGTAAACAACTTCCAAGACACAAATATAAAACAAAGTACTGTAGCAAAATAACACATGGGTTATCTCCCAAGAAGTTCTTTTCTTTATAGCCATTAAGATGGGCTCAGCAGTTTTAATAATCCATTCGCAGGAAATAGTATTTGAAGCAAAAGAGAGCTTCAAGAGGCAAATTAAAAACAAATTTAAGTCTAACATGCTTCCTATGAAGAGGAATCTTGTACACAAATGAATTCATGAAGAACAAAGTGACAAGCATAAGAGGATAAAACACGAGTAACTTCAAGATTCTCAACATAAAGAGGGGAAACTTAATATTATTAAGATGCATATAACCATATTTCCCTCTCTCATAATAACTTTCAGTAGCATCATTGATGAAATCCACAATATACCCATCACTTAAAACATTCTTATCATGGTTCATATGCATAGAAGTATCATTAAATTTGGCATAAGAAGAGTTATTCTCATTAATAGTAATTGGAGCAAGATTATTATCAAGAATTTGAACATGGTAAACAAGTTGCATATTAAGGGAATTGTTTTTGGTAACCCAATCATGACTATGACAAGTTTCATAAGGATAGTTATAACCTATATCATAGCATTCTTTATAATAATCATCAAAGATCGGAGGCACAGTTGTCATCATAAGAAATAGAATAGTTATCTTTCACAATCGGTTTATCCGTGTCCATACCATCATTGTTATTAGAAGGAGATGTATCAAGAACATAATGACCAGTAGCAAAAGGATTTTCAAACACCTCTTCCCCGAGCTTAGAGCTTTCTATATCATTATGGGAGGAAGCATGGATAGCACCGACACTATGGCAATTATTATCATCATTTTCAGAATTAGTTTCCCAGTAGATTTGTAATATCAAAAGTAGTGTGCTCATTCAAATCATGATCGCTAATGTATGTAAAGGGCATAGGAAGATCATCGTATTCAGATTCATTATCACAATAATCATTAGGAGCAACATACTTACGGTTACCTATTGTTATCTCATATACGCGGGGATATGATGTTACCTCTTTCTTTTTATTCTCCTTCTTCTTCTTCTTCTTCTTCTTCTTCTTCTTCTCTTCCTTCTCCTCGTTCCCTTCTTCAGGAGGAAGAGGTTTGAAGGGTGGCTCGTCCGCATAACCTGATTTTCTTTCAGAAACAATAGAAGAAACTTGGGAGGATCCCTCCTTTTCATTAATTAGTTGAAAACACACAGCGGTCCTATCATATTTTGGCAAGGTGTCATCTTCTAAAATATTTTGTATGTAAGTATTTGTATGGCTATTATCAATGCAATAAGAAAAACACCCATGCAGGACATCATCAATATCAAGATCACTCGTATGTAACAAAGAGATTTTTCTCGACAGCTCTTCACACCCCAAAAGTAAAGTAAGTTCATCATGCTGATTAGGAGTAATTTCATCATCACAATACAAATTTGCAGCACTCATTGGGTTCAAAATATCACCGGAGGAACATTGAAAATTAAAATGACCCACTTCATGGCAAACTTCACAAATAAAAGGATAGAGGGCACAAACTTTTTTACCAAGATCATCTAGAGCCCTAAACCACTTTCTAGTTTTTTCATTAGCATGATGGATGCAATATTCATCTTTGATTTGATTAATTCCACAAGGTCTATGTATTCCACAAAAATTAACATGCTTATAGGAAATAGCATTCTTAGGAGTTTGAGCATGCTTATTGCAATAATTAACAACAATTTCATTCTTCATGCAAGCCTCTTTAAAAGGTTCATGATACTTATCAAAATTATTTTTAGGCAATTCGAAATGAGAAACAAAGGCTTTATAAAGATTTGCAGCAACTTGAGAGTCAAGACCATAAGTGGCACTCATATTTCGAAATTTATCGGTATCCATAAAAGCTTCAATGCATTCATAATCATAATTTATACCTGACTCTTTACCTTCATTGTTCTCCCATCCTTCAGCCGTTGTCCTCAATCCGATCAAGGAGATCCCACCTAGCTTCAACCTCCTTGCTTGTGAAAGATCCCTCCGAACACGCGTCCGCATAGTCCTTGTGTTGTCCCGAAAGCCTCGCATAAAAATTGTTAACAATAACATTACGGGGGAGCTCATGAATGGGACATTTGAGCATTAGTGATTTCAATCTCCCCCACGCTTGAGAAATACTCTCTCCATCACGAGGATAAAAGTTATAAATATAATTCCTATCAATATGCACTTCATGCGGAGGATAAAATTTAGAATAAAAGAGAGATGCAATTTCCTCCCAACCAAGAGAATGCCTATTCTCCAACAATTTATACCAATGCGCCGCTTTACCGTACAAATAAACGGAGAATAGCTTCTTCCTCACTTCATCCATAGAGATACCCGCACACTTGAATAACCCACATATTTCGTGCAAAAACAAGAAATGATCTCTAGGATGGACAGTTCCATCCCCTTTATAGTGGTTGTCCATAACACGTTCAATAATTTTCATGGGTATTTTATAAGGAATACTTTCAGCAGGTGGATTTAAAATATCGAAGCATTATTAGAGTTATCGCATATGGGAGATAAAGCATTATTAGAACAAATTTTCTCCCCTAAAGATGGGAAGCTAAAAAGACCACAAAAACTAGCTTCCCCAAGCTTAGACTTCTTCATAGCATTAGCAGTAATTGCATTCATACTAATAACATCGCTACTAGCATGCAAATAAGGTTCCATAGGTTTTTTAATTTTCGCATCAAACAATTCTAAATCAGGAAAAAGATTAAAAAGCTCACTAAATTTTTTGTTGTTTTCCATTATGCCTAACTAGTGTAAACAAGAAACAAAAAGTTGCAATTGCAGGATCTAAAGGAAATAGCTTCGAGCACACACACAACGGCGCCGTAAAAATACTTTACCCGGGACCGTAGTATGAGAGCCTTTTACCTTTCCTCCCCGCAACGGCGCCGTAAAAGTGCTTGATGTCTACGTTCCCCTCCTTTCCTGTAGACAGTGTTGGGCCTCCAAGAGTAGAGGTTTGTAGAACAGCAGCAAGTTTCCCTTAAGTGGATACCCAAGGTTTATCGAACTCGGGGAGGAAGAGGTCAAAGATATCCCTCTCATGCAACCCCGCAACCACAAAGCAAGAAGTCTCTTGTGTCCCCAACACACCTAATAGGTGCACTAGTTCGGCGAAGAGATAGTGAAATACAGGTGGTATGAATAAGTATGAGCAAGTAGCAACGGTGCCGTAAAAGTGCTTGGCGTGTAGTTGATGGTGGTGGTATTGCAGCAGTAGTAACGCAAGAAAACAAGAAACAAGCAGTAGTAACGCAGCAGTAGTAACGCAGCAGTAGTAACGCAGCAGTAGTAACGCAGTATTTAGGAACAAGGCCTAGGGATTACACTTTCACTAGTGGACACTCTCAACATTGATCACATACCAGTAATAGATAAATGCATACTCTACACTTTTGTTGGATGATGAACACATTGCGTAGGATTACACGAACCCTCAATGCCGGAGTTAACAAGCTCCACAATAATGCTCATGTTTAAGTAACCTTTAGTGTAAGATAGATCAACGCTACTAAACCAAGTACTAGCATAGCATGCACACCGTCACCTTCATGCATATGTAGGAGGAATAGATCACATCAATATTATCATAGCAATAGTTAACTCCATAATCTACAAGAGATCATGATCATAGCATAAACCAAGTACTAACACGGTGCACCCACTCGTCGCCTTTACACACGTGCAGGAGGAATAGAACTACTTTAATAACATCACTAGAGTAGCACATAGATAGTAGTGATACAAACTCATATGAATCTCAATGAGATCATTGTATTGAAGTACATGGAAGAGAGATGAACCACATAGCTACCGGTACAGCCCCGAGCCTCGATGGAGAACTACTCCCTCCTCATGGGAGCAAGCAGCGGTGATGAAGATGGCGGTGGAGATGGCAGCGGTGTTGATGGAGATGGCAGCGGTGTCGATGGAGAAGCCTTCCGGGGGCACTTCCCCGCTCCGACAGGTGCCGAACAGCAGTTCCGTCCCCCGAATTGGAGTTTCGCGATGGCGGCGGCGCCACAAGCAACTTTTCCGGAGTTTCGTCAATTGGTGTCGAGGTTTTAGGTCACGACGACTTAAATAGGCGAAGAGTCGGAGTCGGAGGGGGCCCGGGCTGCCCGGACCATAGGGGGCGCGCCCCCTTGGGCCGCGCCGCCCACAGTGTGGGGCCCCCCGGCACCCCTCCGACCTTTCTTCGGTGCTCCGGAAGCTTCGCGTATTTCTAAGACTTTCGGCGTTGATTTCGTCCGATTCCGAGAATATTTCGTTACTAGGATTTCTGAAACCAAAAACAGCAGAAAACGAGAACCGGCACTTCGGCATCTTGTTAATAGGTTAGTTCCGTAAAATGCACGAATATGACATAAAGTGTGCATAAAACATGTAGATAACATCAATAATGTGGCATGGAACACAAGAAATTATCGATACGTTGGAGACGTATCACCCCCAAGCTTAGACCTCGCTTGTCCCCAAGCGAAACTGAACTCGGTAAACAGGACCACATGTTTATGGAGTGAAGAGTCGATAAATCAAATACGGACAAGAAGCATCATATTCATTCACACAAGACATTCTAGTAAACAACTTCCTCATATAACTCAACTTGAAACAAGTATAAGGTAATCACAAATAAAGGTGCATAAAAAATCATAATTGGTGATGGCACACTTTGTTCTTGGTCAGAGAACAGTAGCACGTATTATACTTATCTATTGAGC
>NC_061513.1:213249417-213267235 GCF_022539505.1 Lolium rigidum | reverse complement strand
ATGATGCGTGTAGTTGACACGTCCGTTGGGAACCCCAAGAGGAAGGTGTGATGCGCACAGCGGCAAGTTTCCCTCGAGTTAGAAACCAAGGTTTAATCGAACCATTAGGAGTCAAGAAGCACGTTGAAGGTTGATGGCGGCGGGATGTAGTGCGGCGCAACACCGGAGGATTCCGGCGCCAACGTGGAACCCGCACAACACAACCAAAGTACTTTGCCCCAACGAAACGAGTGAGGTTGTCAATCTCACCGGCTTGCTGTAACAAAGGATTAACCGTATTGTGTGGAAGATGATTGTTTGCAGAGAAAATAGTAAAAACAAGTATTGCGGCAGATTTGTATTTCGGTATTAAAAGAATGGACCGGAGTCCACGGTTCACTAGAGGTGTCTCTCCCATAAGATAAAAGCATGTTGGGTGAACAAATTACGGTCGGGCAATTGACAAATAGAGAGGGCATAACAATGCGCATACATGACATGATAAGTATAGTGAGATTTAATTGGGCATTACGACAAAGTACATAGACCACCATCCAACTGCATCTATGCCTAAAAAGTCCACCTTCAGGTTATCATCCGAACCCCCTCCAGTATTAAGTTGCAAAGCAACAGACAATTGCATTAAGTATGGTGCGTAATGTAATCAACAACTACATCCTCGAACATAGCGCCAATGTTTTATCCCTAGTGGCAACAGCACAACACAACCTTAGAACTTTCTCGTCACTTCGTCCCGGGTGTCAATGCAGGCATGAAACCCACTATCGAGCATAAGTACTCCCTCTTGGAGTTAAAAGTAAAAACTTGGCCAGAGCCTCTACTAGAAACGGAGAGCATGCAAGATCATAAACAACACATATGTAATAACTTGATAATTAACATGACATGGTATTCTCTATCCATCGGATCCCGACAAACACAACATATAGAATTACGGATAGATGATCTTGATCATGTTAGGCAGCTCACAAGATCCAACAATGAAGCACAATGAGGAGAAGACAACCATCTAGCTACTGCTATGGACCCATAGTCCGGGGGTGAACTACTCACTCATCACTCCGGAGGCGACCATGGCGGTGTAGAGTCCTCCGGGAGATGAATCCCCTCTCCGGCGAGGGTGCCGGAGGAGATCTCCGAGAATCCCCCGAGATGGGATCGGCGGCGGCGGCGTCTCGGTGGGTTTTCCGTATCGTGGTTTTCGCCTCGGGGGTTTCGCGACGGAGGCTTTAAGTAGGCGGAAGGGCGGAGTCGGGGGCCGGACGAGGGGCCACACCATAGGGCGGCGCGGGCCCCCAGGCCGCGCCGCCTTGTGGTGTCGCCACCTCGTGGCCCCACTTCGTATGTTCTTCGGTCTTCCGGAAGCTCCATGGAAAAATAGGCCCCCGGGTCTTTGTTTCGTCCAATTCCGAGAATATTTCGTTACTAGGATTTACTGAAACCAAAAACAGCGAGAAAACGGAGCTGGCACTTCGGCATCTTGTTAATAGGTTAGTTCCGAGAAAATGCACGAATATGACATAAAGTGTGCATAAAACATGTAGGTATCATCAATAATATGGCATAGAACATAAGAAATTATCGATACGTCGGAGACGTATCAAGCATCCCCAAGCTTAGTTACTGCTCGTCCCGAGCAGGTAAAACGATAACAAAGATAATTTCTGAAGTGATATGCCATCATAACCTTGATCATACTATTTATAAACATATGTAGTGGATGCAGCGATCAAAACAATGATAATGACATGAGTAAACAGGTGAATTATATAGCAAAGACTTTTCATGAATAGTACTTCAAGACAAGTATTAATAAGTCTTGCATAAGAGTTAACTCATAAAGCAATAAATCAAAGTAAAGGTATTGAAGCAACACAAAGGAAGATTAAGTTTCAGCGGTTGCTTTCAACTTGTAACATGTATATCTCATGGATAATTGTCAACATAGAGTAATATAACAAGTACAATATGCAAGTATGTAGGAATCAATGCACGGTTCACACAAGTGTTTGCTTCTTGAGGTGGAGAGAAATAGGTGAACTGACTCAACATAAAAGTAAAAAGAATGGTCCTTCAAAGAGGAAAGCATCGATTGCTATATTTGTGCTAGAGCTTTTATTTTGAAAACATGAAACAATTTTGTCAACGGTAGTAATAAAGCATATGAGTTATGTACATTATATCTTACAAGTTGCAAGTCTCATGCATAGTATACTAATAGTGCCCGCACCTTGTCCTAATTAACTTGGACTACCGGATCTTTGCAATGCACATGTTTTGACCAAGTGTCACAATGGGGTACCTCCATGTCGCCTGTACAAAGGTCTAAGGAGAAAGCTCGCATTTTGGATTTCTCGCTTTTGATTATTCTCAACTTAGACATCCATACCGGGACAACATGGACAACAGATAATGGACTCCTCTTTAATGCATAAGCATGTGGTAACAATTATTATTCTCATATGAGATTGAGGATATATGTCCAAACTGAAACTTCCACCATGAATCATGGCTTTAGTTAGCGGCCCAAAGTTCTTCTCTAACAATATGCATGCTCCAACCATGAAGGTGGTAGATCTCTCTTACTTCGGACAAGACGGACATGCATAGCAACTCACATGATATCCAACAAAGAATAGTTGATGGCGTCCCCGAAACATGGTTATCGCTCAACAAGCAACTTAATAAGAGATAAAGTGCATAAGTACATATTCAATACCACAATAGTTTTTAAGCTATTTGTCCCATGAGCTATATATTGCAAAGGTGAATGATGGAATTTTAAAGGTAGCACTCAAGCAATTTACTTTGGAATGGCGGATAAATACCATGTAGTAGGTAGGTATGGTGGACACAAATGGCATAGTGGTTGGCTCAAGGATTTTGGATGCATGAGAAGTATTCCCTCTCGATACAAGGTTTAGGCTAGCAAGGTTATTTGAAACAAACACAAGGATGAACGGTACAGCAAAACTCACATAAAAGACATATGGTAAACATTATAAGACTCCATACCGTCTTCCTTGTTGTTCAAAACTCAATACTAGATATTATCTAGACTCTAGAGAAACCAAATATGCAAACCAAATTAACAAGCTCTAAGTATTTCTTCATTAATGGGTGCAAAGTATATGATGCAAGAGCTTAAACATGAGCACAACAATTGCCAAGTATCAAATTATCCAAGACATTATAGCAATTTACTACATGTATCATTTTCCAATTCCAACCATATAACAATTTAACGAAGATGAAACTTCGCCATGAATACTATGAGTAGAGCCTAAGGACATATTTGTCCATATGCAACAGCGGAGCGTGTCTCTCTCCCATAAAGTGAATGCTAGGATCCATTTTATTCAAACAAAACAAAAAACAAAAACAAACCGACGCTCCAAGCAAAGTACATAAGATGTGACGGAATAAAAATATAGTTTCGGGGGAGGAACCCGATAATGTTGTCGATGAAGAAGGGGATGCCTTGGGCATCCCCAAGCTTAGACGCTTGAGTCTTCTTAGAATATGCAGGGGTGAACCACCGGGGCATCCCCAAGCTTAGAGCTTTCACTCTCCTTGATCATATTGCATCATACTCCTCTCTTGATCCTTGAAAACTTCCTCCACACCAAACTCGAAACAACTCATTAGAGGGTTAGTGCACAATAAAAATTCACATGTTCAGAGGTGACACAATCATTCTTAACACTTCTGGACATTGCATAAAGCTACTGGATATTAATGGATCAAAGAAATTCATCCAACATAGCAAAAGAGGCAATGCGAAATAAAAGACAGAATCTGTCAAAACAGAACAGTCCGTAAAGATGGATTTTATTAGGCCACCAGACTTGCTCAAACGAAAATGCTCAAATTGAATGAAAGTTGCGTACATATCTGAGGATCATGCTCGTAAATTGGCGTAATTTTCTGAGCTACCTACAGGGAGATAGACCCAGATTCGTGACAGCAAAGAAATCTGGAACTGCGCGAGTAATCCAAATCTAGTACTTACTTTTCTATCAAAGACTTTACTTGGCACAACAAAACTCAAAACTAAGATAAGGAGAGGTTGCTACAGTAGTAAACAACTTCGAAGACACAAATATAAAATAAAAATACTGTAGTAAAAATATGGGTTGTCTCCCATAAGCGCTTTTCTTTAACGCCTTTCAGCTAGGCGCGAAAAGTGTAACTCAAGTATTATCGAAGGGTGGTGCACCTACAGCGGGGTTTGGAGTTTTCTCAACCATGCATAGTATATTGGATACATAAGTTTCAGCGTCTCCCTTCTCATTAGTCTTGGGCTTGCTACTCTCATCAAACAAATTTTCAGGAACAAGCCAAGCATAGTTATTTTCTAGTGCATCATTCATAGCTAGGAGTTTACATGGTATTGGTGCTTTGATCTCCCCGCCATCATTAATATTATTAGTGTATCTTATTCTATCCATATCCATTTTTTCAAGGAGACCAACAAAATTAGTATGAGAACCAAGCATATTAAATTTAGCAAAGACCTTTCTAGCCTCTCTTGCTAGACCACCAAATTCTCTAATAAGGGTTTCTAAAACAAAATCTTTCTTTTCCCCTTCTTCCATATCACCAAGTGTAAGAAACATGTGTTGGATTATAGGATTGAGATTAACAAATTTAGTTTCCAACAAGCGAACTAAAGCAGACAGCAGCAATTTCATAAGTAGGAGCAAGTTCTACCAAGTGTCTATCTTCAAAATCTTCAATGGTACTAACATGGGTGAAAAATTCTTCTATATTGTTCCTCCCAATTATAGACCCTTGTCCTACCGGTATGTTCTTTGCGGTAAAATTAAAAGGAAACATGATGAAATAAGTAAAGTAAATGTAAGTAACTAATTTTTTTGTGTTTTTGATATAGCAAACAAGACAGTAAATAAAGTAAAGCTAGCAACTAATTTTTTTTGTGTTTTGATATAAGTGCAACAAACAAAGTAGTAAATAAAATAAAGCAAGACAAAAACAAAGTAAAGAGATTGAGAAGTGGAGACTCCCTTGCAGCGTGTCTTGATCTCCCCGGCAACGGCGCCAGAAATTTGCTTGATGCGTGTAGTTGACACGTCCGTTGGGAACCCCAAGAGGAAGGTGTGATGCGCACGGCGGCAAGTTTCCCTCGGTTAGAAACCAAGGTTTAATCGAACCGGTAGGAGTCAAGAAGCACGTTGAAGGTTGATGGCGGCGGGATGTAGTGCGGCGCAACACCGGAGATTCCGGCGCCAACGTGGAACCTGCACAACACAACCAAAGTACTTTGCCCCAACGAAACGAGTGAGGTTGTCAATCTCACCGGCTTGCTGTAACAAAGGATTAACCGTATTGTGTGGAAGATGATTGTTTGCGAGAGAAAATAGTAAAAACAAGTATTGCAGCAGATTTGTATTTCAGTATTAAAAGAATGGACCGGGGTCCACGGTTCACTAGAGGTGTCTCTCCCATAAGATAAAAGCATGTTGGGTGAACAAATTACGGTCGGGCAATTGACAAATAGAGAGGGCATAACAATGCACATACATGACATGATAAGTATAGTGAGATTTAATTGGGCATTACGACAAAGTACATAGACCGCCATCCAACTGCATCTATGCCTAAAAAGTCCACCTTCGGGTTATCATCCGAACCCCCTCCGGTATTAAGTTGCAAAGCAACGAGACAATTGCATTAAGTATGGTGCGTAATGTAATCAACAACTACATCCTCGGACATAGCGCCAATGTTTTATCCCTAGTGGCAACGAGCACAACACAACCTTAGAACTTTACGTCACTTGTCCCGGTGTCAATGCGGGCATGAACCCACTATCGAGCATAAGTACTCCCTCTTGGAGTTAAAAGTAAAAAACTTGGCCGAGCCTCTACTAGAAACGGAGAGCATGCAAGATCATAAACAACACATATGTAATAACTTGATAATTAACATGACATGGTATTCTCTATCCATCGGATCCCGACAAACACAACATATAGAATTACAGATAGATGATCTTGATCATGTTTGGCAGCTCACAAGATCCAACAATGAAGCACAATGAGGAGAAGACAACCATCTAGCTACTTCTATGGACCCATAGTCCAGGGGTGAACTACTCACTCATCACTCCGGAGGCGACCATGGCGGTGTAGAGTCCTCCGGGAGATGAATCCCCTCTCCGGCGGGGTGCCGGAGGAGATCTCCGTAATCCCCCGAGATGGGATCGGCGGCGGCGGCGTCTCGGTAAGGTTTTCCGTATCGTGGTTTTTCGCCTCGGGGGTTTCGCGACGGAGGCTTTAAGTAGGCGGAAGGGCAGAGTCGGGGGCCGGACGAGGGGGCCACACCATAGGGCGGCGCGGCCCCCCGGGCCGCGCCGCCTTGTGGTGTCGCCACCTCGTGGCCCCACTTCGTATGTTCTTCGGTCTTCCGGAAGCTCCGTGGAAAAATAGGCCCCTGGGTCTTTGTTTCGTCCAATTCCGAGAATATTTCGTTACTAGGATTTCGAAACCAAAAACAGCAGAAAACGAGAACCGGCACTTCGGCATCTTGTTAATAGGTTAGTTCCAGAAAATGCACGAATATGACATAAAGTGTGCATAAAACATGTAGGTATCATCAATAATATGGCATAGAACATAAGAAATTATCGATACGTCGGAGACGTATCAGAGCACACAGCTCATGTGTTGCTGTGCAAGCAACAACAAGGCAAGGCAAATCCTAGTCACCAAGCCAAGCCAGGCTTGTGTGGCATGACCAGAGAAGAAGGACCAAAGGTATAAGTAGGGCAGAAACCCTAGAAACAATGCACAGTCGGTAGCTGAACATTCACCAGGCAACCAGAGAAAGAAATAGGATAGAGTTCATCCCGTTCTTGCTCAAGAACAGCACCAACCATCACAGAACCAACTATACATCCAAAAACCACCAAGTAACCAACCAACAAGCACGGTGACATAAGGAGGAGATCAACCAAGGGCTGGAGGTGTAGGGCTGTGAACATAAATCAACCAGAAGTCTGCATCAACACAAAATCTCTTTCTAGGAGCTGGAACAAGGTATACCTAGTTCCTGGAGTGGATCCAGTGGATGCAATCCATTATTCATGCAAGACACATGTCATGAGCTTGAGCAGATGCCCAAGGGGAGATCATCACTTGGTTTTCACTAAGGATCACTGGCAGAAGAGGAACCCACTAAACTAGAACCACCCAGATACAATCTTGTGCATATAGACTAGAACACATGCACAGATGTGCACACCAGCAAGAACACATGCACAGATAGCACCAGTAGATGGATTACTAGAAATAAGAGTTACCAAGGACTACACAGTGAGATCCTAAGCAAGTAACCATCAGGAAAACCCTAGATTTCTTCACAGGCAAGCGTATTGGCATTCATATTAATTATGATCCCCAAATATGCAAGCAAAGATGAGTAGCCAACAGATCTAGTCAATTGTGTGAGCAACCAGTCAGCAGCAAGGCTACTAAGGTCACAACAAACACAAAACCATCCAAAGTAAAGCCAAACAATAAATCATCACTATCCAGTAATGGATTCATACTCCATTTGATTCCAAATTAATCATGGAAAATCAAATCATGCATAGCAAGTCATTTAATCAACACTGCATAAGCAGTTCATCAATAAATAATTCATCCAGGCATGAATACATAATTAATCCATGCACAAGTATATAGTAGAATCACTGAAAGGCAGCAACACACACACACAGTAGCATAAGCATGCTTGAGTAGCAATATCAGTAAGCAAACCATCCATTTAGCCACAGAAACCATCAGTAACCAGCCACTGACATTTAATTGATCAAATGGATCAATTAGATCAAGTCAAGCAACACAGAAAGTCTAGCCATCAGGATTTACTTATCCAATAGATCATTGGATCTTACAGAAGGCACAGAAGCATTTCATAGGCATCACAAGTGTCACAGGAACACACAGAAAAATACCTAGACAATCAAGTAAAGCATACCAGTAAGCCTAGGTAGCACGGTAGAGCATTTTGAGCATGGCATAGCAAGACATAGCATGGCAGAAGACAGGGAGAAGTGCAGAAATAGCCATGAACAACAAGCAGCATACATCTGGTCAATAACCAGAGATGGTTGAATTGACCAGGGCTTGTCGAGGAGAAGCATAGCATGCATAGATGACAGCAGCAGGCCCTGTGTGATCATGGGATCAACAGGAGGCCTGGGAGCAAGAGGAAGAAGAAGCACAATGGCATGGAGGCGCACAGACAAGGAAAAGAGAAGGAGAAGGAGCAGGACAGCTTACCAGCGCCTGGAAGAAGAAGCCACGGCATGGCAAGGCAGTGCCCGTGCGGCCGTAGCAGCTGCAAGTCCAGGGAAGGCGTCGGCGTTACGCCGACGAGCACGCGCACAACACAGCACCCAGGGGAACAATGGCACAGGCGCTGCGAGCACAACACCCGCGCCAGGTCGGTCCCCGGTACACGCTCGCGTCGACGGTGAGGTTCACAACTCGCCGGAGACCATCAATTGCCGGAGGCGATTAGGCTCCAGATCTGGCCGGGAGGCGATCCGGAGAAGGAGGAAGAAATTGACGAAACCACGCGTATAGATCGATAGATCATCGCACGGTGGTTCAGGCGGTGTCGACGGCGAGGTCAGGGGCGGGAGGACTTGGCCGGAGCACGGCGGCGGCCATGGCGGCGACGCAGTCGCCAGTGAATCGCCAGAGGGCTAGGGTTTCGAGCGAGAGAGAGAGAGGGGCGAGTGAGTGAGCGTGGTGGGCCGAGTCGATTCCACCGAACCGATTTGGGCGTGCCTTAACGGGCCGTCCCAAATGGACCAATTAAGTGGGCTGGCCCAAATAGGCCAGGGGGTTATTTTAGTCTTTTTATATTTTGAAAATAGCCTAAATTTTAAACAAATTTTAAATAATAATATATACCTCTAAAAATCCATGAAAAAATTGGATAGTAAATGAAAAATAATTCTTAACAAGAATAAAATAAGAAATGAAATTTAGATCACAAATTCAAATTTTGAAATTTTGAAATTACATTCAAACTTAAAATTTTTATTTATAATTTTCCTTGTATTTAAAAATCAAGGAAATTTACAAATGAGCTTAAATATTTGTTTTCAAATATTTCAAAGAGGAAGTTTTAATAATTCAAATTATTTCCTTTAAGATAAACATTTTCCAAAGGAAAATACTTCATTCTTCTTATTCCAAAAATATAGAGAAACCTCTATTATTTCAAATTATTTTTGAAATAAATAATTTTCACAAAAGTAAAGTTGTATTACTTTGAACAACCCTTGCTTTATGAAATGAAAGTGTTTTTACAATTAAAAGCAATTGCAAATTACTGCCAAAGGCACAAACCTTAATTCAACCCTAAATCTTAATAAATACATGGGGTAAGGGACTCAACATAAAATAATACATTCATGACTACGTTATTTGGATTTTTATAACATTTTCCTTACTGGACAATGATGCTTCTTTACAGAACCCGAGGTCCAGGTTCCATCCACTGCATTGAACTGCATTATCTCGCAGTCCATAGGCAAGTTCACCCTTGCTCATATCAACTTGAGTATTTTCTATCAATTTAATGTAAAGCTATATACTTACCATTCCTGCATTGAAAATGAAATGTTACTTTTCCAATTATGAATGTGACTATGTGGCTGGCAATGGAACCATGGTTGATATTGATGCGTGTAGTTGACACGTCCGTTGGGAACCCCAAGAGGAAGGTGTGATGCGCACATCGGCAAGTTTCCCTCAGTAAGAAACCAAGGTTTAATCGAACCAGTAGGAGTCAAGAAGCACGTTGAAGGTTGATGGCGGCGGGATGTAGTGCGGCGCAACACCGGAGATTCCGGCGCCAACGTGGAACCTGCACAACACAACCAAAGTACTTTGCCCCAACGAAACAGTGAGGTTGTCAATCTCACCGGCTTGTCGTAACAAAGGATTAACCGTATTGTGTGGAAGATGATTGTTTGCAGAGAACGATGAAAGAACAAGTATTGCAGCAGATTTGTATTTCGAGTATAAAAGAATGGACCGGGGTCCACGGTTCACTAGAGGTGTCTCTCCCATAAGATAAAGGGATTTCTATTTTCGTGCCCTCGGGTCCTTAGTTGTGCTCAGTTTTCCCCAGCTCCTTAGTTTTTCCTCAGTTTTACCCAAGCGTTTGTCTGAAACCATCACACGTGATGTAACGGCCGGTTGCCCGACGGTTGACCATTATCTTCTGACTAGTGGGGCCACGTAGAGCCCGCAAAGACACGTCAGACCATCCATCTTTGTTTGACCGTAAGCATCGCTGTATCCCTGACCAAAACGCGAACGAGTGGGGCTTCGGTATATCAAATGACAAATGGGGCCATGACGCTGATACAAGGGGCAATACACGGGTAGGATTAGATTTTTAAACGGAGCTCTACAGCGATGGCACGAAGGAGGTGGCATGCGGGGTGCCGAGATGAGATCGACGTCCACAAAGAACTGCATGAGGCGAGACCAGACGCATTAGATAGATATGAACTAGACGCGTTTAACCATGCAAAGAAGAGAAGAAATGGTCGACGACATCGACGACCACCTCAAAAACTTTGACTGACCGTGTCGGACACGAACGCGAGCAATGTAGAGAAAACTAGTGTCTCTCCTTTCTGGCGTGTATAGGTGGGTGCTAGGAGAGTGTGGTGGCGAAGGGAAAGACCTCGCGGCGGTCTGTGGCGTCCAGGCATAGCGGGTCGGCGTGGCCGTGCCTACGGCGGCGTGCATGCATGTTCGGCATTGGCATCGGCATGTACGTTCGGCATTGGCCTCGGCGGTATCTCCGGTGTGTCGGTGATCGAATGAGGGGACGGGATTGAGGGTGCATCCCGACGTTGACCTAGCGGTGGCGGCGAGCATAGCCGTTACGACCATGCCGATATCGGCATCGACATCGTTTGGAGGCTGTGGTGCTCGAATCAAGTTGGGATTTGTTTCTTGTAGGCCAAAATGAATTTGAAACAAGTTTCATGTTGAAGGTTAGGTAACGAAAGTTTGTAACTATCCCAAAATTATACTAGCGCCATGGTGAGGTTCTTTTTGATAGAGCTATACGGTTGGGCAAACTTTTTTGACACTTTTTAGATAGGGTTCCTTGTTGTTACACGTATGGCATCATGTATGGAAAATTTGGGGTCATTTGGAGATGTTCGAAAAAATCACTTTGCTTAAGCGCATGCCGTTTCGTCTCGCTGAAACCAGCTTTTCTAACAAGGTGATTTTTTCTACCTTCTCTAAATAACCTCAAATTTCATACAGCTGATCTTCTATACATAGATAGATAGATTGTTTCGTTTTTACATTTTTCGAACTTTTTATTTCCCTTTACAATACCCAATTGATTTTCAGGTCAAAACCTCGAAAAACAGCATCATGTATGGCATCATTTTCACCCTAAATTTCAAATTTTCTGAAACTTTCCCTTTAGATATTCCTTGTTGTTATAGGTATGCCATCATGTATGCCAAACTTGGTTAGGTCTCACTGAAACCAGCTTTTGTAACAAATTAGGTTTTTTCTGCGTGAAAAGTAATGGCTACAACAAATTGTTGATGGTTTATCATTTTTTTGCGTGAAAAGTAATGGCAACAACAAATCGGTGATGGTTTATCATATTTTTTGCGTGAAAAGTAATGGCAACAACAAATTGTTGATGGTTTATCATTTTTGCGTGAAAAGTAATGGCTACAACAAATTGTTGATGGTTTATCATTTTTTGCGTGGAAAGTAATGGCAACAACAAATCGGTGATGGTTTATCATTTTTTTTGCGTGAAAAGTAATGGCTACAACAAATTGTTGATGGTTTATCATTTTTTTGCGTGAAAAGTAATGGCTACAACAAATTGTTGATGATTTATCATTTGTTTGCGTGAAAAGTAATGGCAACAACAAATCGGTGATGGTTTATCATTTTTTTTGCGTGAAAAGTAATGGTAACAACAAATCGGTGATGGTTTATCATTTTTTGCGTGAAAAATAACGCCTAAAAGAGTTTATAATTTTTAGCGCGTGAAAAATAATACATAAAACCGCCCTTCAGCATACTTAGAGGGTGGAAGCTAATTAACCGCCAACAGAGAGAGAGAGAGGGGTTATCCTGCCCGTTCCCTATATCATAAGATCAACGGTCGGCGGGCACGATCCGCGTGACATGGGCTAGACCAATCAGGGCGATGATGCACGTCTGCGAGAATTTGTGAAGAGAGAGGGCAAAACTGAGTACTATCAAGAAACCAAGGGCACCTGAGTAGTAAATAGACTAAGGGATTCAAATATGAGATTTAAAAAATGGAAAATGCGTGTTTTGTACAAGGAAACCCATCTTGGCCTACCTCAAACTATTTGCAATACCAATATACATCGGTGTGAGAATTGTGGCCTCATTTAGACAAAGTATGATTTGGGGGAAGCTGTTTTGGGAAGGGCTTATTGTGGAAAACCATGCACCTTCATAGCTACTAGGTGATTTGAGAAGTGGCAATTTGTGGTAAAACTTGATTTATCTATGATTTGAGAAGTGGCAATTTGTGGTAAAGACTCCATGAGTAAGTGCCACTCTTTTTAGGATTTTTTTGCACATTAAATGACTCATTTAACTAGTTAATCCCATTTGTTGACTCTCTCGTTGACCAGCCACTTGAGGGTAAAACTGAGTATATTGCACTAGCCAGTATTAGCACTCGAGGGGAAAATTGAGCACACAAAAAATGCTAGTATAAGACTCGAGGGTATACCCGAGTATATCTAAATTTCCAGGGTTAGACTCGAGGACACGTGCAATTGTTGACGCGTAGACGCGGGTCGCGGTGGAGAAGTCGAGACGTGCAATCGTGGACGCGTGTCGCGTTGCAGAAGTCCAAGACGTGCAGACGTGCAACTGTGCACGCGTAGGACGCGGGTCGCATTAACCACCCCTCGCCTTTATAGACGCCTCCTCGCACTCTCTCTATCACTCTCACTCGCTCACGCATCGCCAACTCTCTCATGTCCCATCATCTTCTCCAAAGCAAAAAAACCCTCTCCCTCTCCCTCTTCCTCTTCCTCCGCCGGAGAGATGGACAAGGAGAATGCCAATCCAATCGTCGAGGTTGGCTCGAAGCGCGACGCCTCCATCTTCGGCGCCGTCCCCTCGACGGACGACGCCGCCGCCGCCGTCGCTGGTGCATCGAAGGCTGCTGCCGCCGGTGGCAGTCAGATCCCGGCGGGATGGGACCCCTACGACCCCGTGCCGTACGTCTGATACGTCTCCAACGTATCGATAATTTCTTGTGTTCCATGCCACATTATTGATGTTATCTACATGTTTTATGCACACTTTATATCATATTCGTGCATTTTCTGGAACTAACCTATTAACAAGATGCCGAAGTGCCGCTTGTCGTTTCTGCTGTTTTTGGTTTCAGAAATCCTAGTAAAGAAATATTCTCGGAATTGGACGAAATAAAAGCCCGGAGGCCTATTTTCTCACGAAGCTTCCGGAAGTCCGAAGGAGAGACGAAGAGGGGCCACAGGGGCGCCAAACCCTAGGGCGGCGCGGCCCCCCTTGGCCGCGCCGGCCGTGGTGTGGGCCCCCGTGCCGCCTCTTGACTTGCCCTTCCGCCTACAAATAGCCTCCGTGACGAAACCCCCGAGTACCGAGAGCCACGATACGGAAAACATTACCGAGACGCCGTCGCCGCCGATCCCATCTCGGGGGATCCTCGGAGATCGCCTCCGGCACCCCTGCCGGAGAGGGGAATCATCTCCCGGAGGACTCTACACCGCCATGGTCGCCTCCGGAGTGATGAGTGAGTAGTCTACCCCTGGACTATGGGTCCATAGCAGTAGCTAGATGGTTGTCTTCTCCCCATTGTGCTATCATTGTCGGATCTTGTGAGCTGCCTATCATGATCAAGATCATCTATCCGTAATTCTATATGTTGCGTTTGTTGGGATCCGATGAATAGAGAATACTTGTTATGTTGATTATCAAAGTTATGCTTATGTGTTGTTTATGATCTTGCATGCTCTCCGTTATTAGTAGATGCTCTGGCCAAGTAGATGCTTTTAACTCCAAGAGGGAGTACTTATGCTCGATAGTGGGTTCATGCCTTGCATTGACACCTGGGACAGTGACAGAAAGTTCTAAGGTTGTGTTGTGTTGTTGCCACTAGGGATAAAACATTGATGCTATGTCTAAGGATGTAGTTGTTGATTACATTACGCACCATACTTAATGCAATTGTCTGTTGCTTGCAACTTAATACTGGAGGGGGTCGGATGATAACCTCGAAGGTGGACTTTTTAGGCATAGATGCAGTTGGATGGCGGTCTATGTACTTTGTCGTAATGCCCAATTAAATCTCACTATACTCATCATGATATGTATGTGCATTGTCATGCTCTCTTTATTTGTCAATTGCCCAACTCGTAATTTGTTCACCCAACATGCTGTTCGTCTTATGGGAGAGACACCTCTAGTGAACTGTGGACCCCGGTCCAATTCTCTTTACTCGAAATACAATCTACTGCAATACTTGTTTCTACTGTTTTCTCTGCAAACAATCATCTTCCACACAATACGGTTAATCCTTTGTTACAGCAAGCCGGTGAGATTGACAACCTCACTGTTTCGTTGGGGCAAAGTAGCTTGGTTGTGTTGTGCAGGGTCCACGTTGGCGCCGGAATCTCTGGTGTTGCGCCGCACTACATCCCGCCGCCATCAACCTTCAACGTGCTTCTTGGCTCCTCCTGGTTCGATAAACCTTGGTTTCTTTCTGAGGGAAAACTTGTTGCTGTGCGCATCATACCTTCCTCTTGGGGTTGCCCAACGAACGTGTGAAATACACGCCATCAAGCTCTTTTTCCGGCGCTCGTTGCAGGGAGATCAAGACACGCTGCAAGGGGAGTCTCCACTTCTCAATCTCTTTACTTTGTTTTTGTCTTGCTCTATTTTATTTACTACTTTGTTTGCTGCACTAAATCAAAATACAAAAAAATTAGTTGCTAGTTTTACTTTATTTGCTATCTTGTTTGCTATATCGAAAACACAAAAAAATTAGTTTACTTGCATTTACTTTATCTAGTTTGCTTTATTTACTATTGCTAAAATGGCCAACGCTGAAAATACTAAGTTGTGTGACTTCACAACCACAAATAATAATGATTTCTTATGCACACCTATTGCTCCACCTGCTACTACAGCAGAATTCTTTGAAATTAAACCTGCTTTACTCGAATCTTGTCATGAAAGATCAATTTTCTGGAATTAGTTCCGATGATGCTTGCTGCCCATCTTAATAATTTTGTTGAACTATGTGAAATGCAAAAATATAAAGATGTAGATGGTGATATTATTAAACTAAAATTGTTTCCTTTCTCATTAAGAGGAAGAGCTAAAGATTGGTTGCTATCTCTGCCTAAGAATAGTATTGATTCATGGACTAAATGCAAGGATGCTTTTATTGGTAGATATTATCCCCCTGCTAAAATTATATCTTTGAGGAGTAGCATAATGAATTTTAAACAATTAGATACTGAACATGTTGCTCAAGCTTGGGAAAGAATGAAATCTCTCGGTTAAAAATTGCCCAACCCATGGACTGACTACTTGGATGATCATCCAAACCTTCTATGCAGGACTAAATTTTTCTTCGCGGAATTTATTGGATTCAGCTGCTGGAGGTACCTTTATGTCCATCACTCTTGGTGAAGCAACAAAGCTTCTTGATAATATGATGATCAACTACTCTGAATGGCACACGGAAAGAGCCCCACAAGGTAAGAAGGTAAATTCTGTTGAAGAATCCTCTTCCTTGAATGATAAGGTTGATGCTATTATGTCTATGCTTGTGAATGATAGGACTAATATTGATCCTAATAATGTTCCGTTAGCTTCATTGGTTGCACAAGAAGAACATGTTGATGTAAACTTCATTAAAAATAATAATTTCAACAACAATGCTTATCGGAACAATTCTAGTAATAACTATAGGCCATATCCTTATAATAATGGTAACGGTTATGCTAATTCTTATGGGAATTCTTACAACAATAATAGGAATTCACCCCCTGGACTTGAAGCCATGCTTAAAGAATTTATTAGTACACAACCTGCCTTTAACAAATCTGTTGAGGAAAAGCTCAATAAAATTGATATTCTTGTTTCTAGAGTTGATAGTCTTGCCTCTGATGTTGATCTTTTGAAATCGAAAGTTATGCCTAATAGGGATATTGAAAATAAAATTGTTACTACAGCAAATGCCATCCAAGTTAGAATTAATGAGAATATAAGATTAATGGCTGAACTGCGTGCTAGGTGGGATAGAGAAGAAAATGAAAAACTAGCTAAAGAGAAGAATATAGCTAAAGTTTGGACTATTACCACCACTAGTAATGCTAATGCTACACATGTTGCTGCACCTCCTACTCATACTAATAAAAGAATTGGTGTTAGCAATGTTTCCACTTCTAATGCAAAGCGCGAAAACTGCACTGAAACTGCTAAACTGCTGAAACTGCTTGCGATAAAGCTGCTGAAATTTTTTCCAACATTGGGGATGATGATCCCATTGCTTTAGATTATAATGGTTTGAATTTTGATGATTGCCACATCTCTGAAGTTATAAAGTTCTTGCAAAAACTTGCTAAAAGTCCTAATGCTAGTGCTATAAATTTGGCTTTCACGCATCATATTACAAATGCTCTCATAAAAGCTAGAGAAGAGAAACTAGAGCGCGAAGCCTCTATTCCTAAAAAGCTAGAAGATGGCTGGGAGCCCATCATTAAGATGAAGGTTAAAGATTTTGATTGTAATGCCTTATGTGATCTTGGTGCAAGTATTTCGTTATGCCGAAGAAAATTTATAATATGCTTGACTTGCCACCGCTGAAAAATTGTTATTTGGATGTTAATCTTGCTGATCATTCTACAAAGAAACCTTTGGGTAAAGTTGATAATGTTCGCATTACCGTTAACAATAACCTTGTTCCCGTTGATTTTGTTGTCTTGGATATTGAATGCAATGCATCTTGTCCAATTATATTGGGAAGACCTTTTCTTCGAACTGTTGGTGCTATTATTGATATGAGGGAAGGAAATATAAAATATCAATTTCCTCTCAAGAAAGGTATGGAACACTTCCCTAGAAAGAGAATGAAGGTACCTTATGATTCTATCATTAGAACAAATTATGATGTTGATGCTTCATCTCTCGATGTTACTTGATACACACTTTCTGCGCCTAGCTGAAAGGCGTTAAAGAAAGCGCTTATGGGAGACAACCCATGTTTTTACCTACAGTACTTTGTTTTTATTTTGTGTCTTGGAAGTTGTTTACTACTGTAGCAACCTCTCCTTATCTTAGTTTTGAGTTTTGTTGTGCCAAGTTAAGCCGTTGATAGAAAAGTAAGTACTAGATTTGGATTACTGCGCAGTTCCAGATTTCTTTGCTGTCACGAATCTGAGCCCACTGCCCTGCAGGAAGCTCAGAAAATTATGCCAATTTACGTGCATGATCCTCAGATATGTACGCAACTTTCATTCAATTTGAGCATTTTCATTTGAGCAAGTCTGGTGCCATTTTAAAATTCGTCAATACGAACTGTTCTGTTTTGACAGATTCTGCCTTTTATTTCGCATTGCCTCTTTCGCTATGTTGGATGAATTTCTTTGATCCACTAATGTCCAGTAGCATTATGCAATGTCCAGAAGTGTTAAGAATGAGTGTGTCACCTCTGAATATGTCAATTTATATTGTGC
>NC_061513.1:213209777-213249317 GCF_022539505.1 Lolium rigidum | reverse complement strand
CTGCTGTTATTTCACTACTGCTACTGCTATAAAACCGTTACTACTGATAAACTCTTGCGAGCAAGTCTGTTTCCAGGTGCAGCTGAATTGACAACTCCGCTGTTAAGGCTTTCAAGTATTCTTTGTCTCCCCTTGTGTCGAATCAATAAATTGGGTTTTACTACCCGCGAAGACTGCCGCGATCCCCTATACTTGTGGGTTATCACCGGGTCGCTGAATTCGCCCGCATCGGCACCTTTATCCCTCCTCCTGCCGACATCAGGGACGAAGTCACTGATGACGAGGAAGAAGGTGCCAGCGACGATGATGAGGAGGATGCCGAAGAAGGCGATGCCCCTTCAGAGCAAGCTCCGGAAGCGCCCGATGCTGGCCCCTAGCCTCCTGTTGCCTGAATACTCTCGCTATGTGTTTGTCATGCCTGTTGTCTCAAAACAATGTCTGTTAAATTCTACCCCGGTATGCCGGGGTATTTGATGTAAGATAATACTCTGAAGTTCTTTTGGTTGTGCTACACTTTAATATGCCGGTATCTTATATGATATACCGGTAACTTATTAAGTTATGTTGGTATGCTACCTTAGCAATTTGCCTTTACTGTTTTGCTTTGATCTTGCACCGTGAAGATTCCGGAATTGTTTCCGCATCCAATCTGATGCACACTTGGTTCTTTTGCTTTGGCTCTGCCTACCTCTCTGGGTTTTTTGGCGTATGAGTCACAAAGTTCTTTTGCCAAGTAAGCACGTTCTTGAACTTAGAAATAACTCAAAAAATTTCACAAAAAACTGGTATAACCGGGGTTAGTCAAACTTTCTTCGGATTGTTTGTTTGCCACTTCCCTTTGCGCGTTTCACGTGCTTAGATCCTTCCGGTTTATCTTGCTTGCCATGAAGCCGGGTTTCGGACAGCAGGAAAGTCGAAGATTCCGGTAGGTTTAGCACGTTACTAAACCGGAAAGAGAAAACGTCCAACAACCAAACCGGTATACTGAAAAAATAAACACATTGCATGCGATTCCGGTAGGGGCAGTCCCCGAGATTCATTCGAGGTACCAGCATCTTTTATTCATAGCAAATAAGGTACAAAAAAGAACTCCTTACAGCACATCTTCAGGAATAGAAAGGACGCAACAAAGCTATGTTCCATGGGCGCTTGGTCTCCTCTCCTGACATGTCCGCCTTTCCCTTCTTTGATTCCTGTGCATCGATCAAGTAGTAGGCATCATTGTGTAGAGCCTTGCTCACAATGAAAGGTCCTTCCCACGGAGGTGAGAGTTTGTGGCGCCCCTCAGTGCGCTGCACTAGGCGTAGCACCAGGTCCCCTTCCCGGAACACCCTCCGGTTAACCTTCCGGCTATGATAGCGTCTGAGGTTCTGTTGGTATATGGCTGTTCTTGCCAGAGCCAGTTCTCTTGCTTCCTCGAGCAAGTCCACATTGTTTTCTCGGGCCTCTTTTACCTCTTCTTCGGTATAGAGCTGAACCCTTGGTGAATCATGGATAATGTTGGTTGGTATCACAGCTTCCGCCCCATAAACCATAAAGAATGGAGTGTATCCGGTAGACCGGTTCGGTGTTGTTCTTATGCTCCACAACACTGATGGTAGCTCATCGAGCCAGCATCCCGGTGTCTTTTCAAGCGGTTCAATGAGCCTTGGTTTGATACCGGAAAGCACCAAAGCATTGGTTCTTTCCACTTGGCCGTTGCCTTGCGGGTGTGCCACTGAACACAAATCCAACCGGATGTTGTTATCCTCACAGAATTGTTTGAACTCTCCCTGAGCAAAGTTTGTCCCATTGTTAGTGATGATGCTATGCGGGTACCCATACCGCAAGATAACATCCTTCAAGAATATCACCGCCGTATGCCCATCACATTTTGCGATAGGTTTCACCTCAAGCCACTTGGTGAACTTATCCACCATCACTAGGATGTGGGTCATGCTTCCCCTTGCAGTTTTGAATGGGCCTACCATGTCAAGGCACCAAACAGCGAATGGCCAAGTTAACGATATAGTTTTCAGACCGGATGCTGGGGTATGGTTTTGCTTGGCGTACCTATGGCACCCGTTGCATTTTCGTACCAGATCATCAGCGTTTTCCAGTGCCGTGGGCCAGTAGAACCCATGCCGGAACACTTTCGCTACCAGCACCCTTGATGAAGGGTGGTGCCCGCATTCTCCTTGGTGAATCTGCACAAGTATCTCTTTTCCCTCTTCCGGTTCCACACATCTTTGGAGGACACCGGTAACACGTCTCTTGTACACCTCGCCGTTGATGATGGTATAGGCCTTGGACTTCCTTTGGATCCTTCTTGATTCAGTTTCGTCAGCCGACAGGGTGCCGTTGATCAGGAATTCCTTAATAGGTTCAACCCAAGTTGGTGCTTGATGTCTACGGGTGCTTCTATTCTTGTAGACAGTGTTGGGCCTCCAAGAGCAGAGGTTTGTAGAACAGCAGCAAGTTTCCCTTAAGTGGATCACCCAAGGTTTATCGAACTCAGGGAGGAAGAGGTCAAAGATATCCCTCTCAAGCAACCCCGCAATCACGATACAAGAAGTCTCTTGTGTCCCCAACACACCTAATACACTTGTCGGATGTATAGGTGCACTAGTTCGGCGAAGAGATAGTGAAATACAGGTGGTATGAATGAATATGAGCAGTAGTAACTGACGCCTTGAAAATAGCTTGTCGGCGTGCGGTTGATGGTAGTAATATTGGCAGGAAGTAAAGATGCAGTAAAACAAGTAAATAAGCGATGATTGCAGTATTTGGAAACAAGACCTAGGGATCATACTTTCACTAGCGGACACTCTCAACATTGATCACATAACAAAACCACTCTACACTCTCTTGTTGGATGATGAACACCATTAATTGTGTAGGGCTACAAGAGCACCTCAATGCCGGAGTTAACAAGCTCCACAACATTCGATGTTCATATTTAAGTAACCTTAGAGTGCATGATAGACCAACGCAATTATACCGAGTACTAACATAGCATGCACACTGTCACCATCAAGCTATGAAAGGAGGAATAGATCACATCAATACTATCATAGTAATAGTTAACTCCATAATCTACAAGAGATTACAATCATAAACTACGCCAAGTACTACATGATGCACACACTGTCACCATTACATCATGGAGGAGGAATAGACTACTTTAATAACATCACTAGAGTAGCACATAGATGAATAGTGATACAAAGCTCATATGAATCTCAATCATGTAAGGCAGCTCATGAGATCATTGTATTGAAGTACATGGAAGAGAGATGAACCACATAGCTACCGGTACAGCCCTTAGCCTCGATGGAGAACTACTCCTCCTCATGGGAGACAAGCAGCGGTGATGAAGATGGCGGTGGTGTCGATGGAGATGCCTTCCGGGGGCACTTCCCCGTCCCGGCAGCATGCCGGAACAGAGACTTCTGTCCCCCAGATCTTGGCTTCGCGATGGCGGCGGCTCTGGAAGGTTTCTCGTACCGTGGCTTTTCCGTATCGATGTTTTAGGTCAGGGAGCTTTAAATAGGCGAAGAGGCGGAGTCGGAGGGGCTGCGGGGCAGCCACACAGTAGGGGGGCGCGCCCCCCTTGGGCCGCGCCACCCTGTTGTCTGGTGGCCCTGTGGCTCTCCTCTGGTCCCTCCCGGGTGTTCTGGAAGCTTCGTGGAATTCTAAGATGCTGGGCGTTGATTTCGTCCGATTCCGAGAATATTTCCTTACTAGGATTTCTGAAACCAAAAACAGCAGAAAACAGCAACTGGCCCTTCGGCATCTCATCAATAGGTTAGTTCCGGAAAACGCATAAATATGACATATAATGTGTATAAAACATGTAGGTATTGTCATAAAACAAGCATGGAACATAAGAAATTATCGATACGTTTGAGACGTATCAAGCATCCCCAAGCTTAGTTCCTACTCGCCCTCGAGTAGGTAAACGATAACAAGGATAATTTCTGAAGTGACATGCTATCATAATCTTGATCAATACTATTGTAAAGCATATGAGATGAATGCAGTGATTCGAAGCAATGGTAAAGACAATGAGTAAACAATTGAACCATATAACAAAGACTTTTCATGAATAATACTTTCAAGACAAGCATCAATAAGTCTTACATAAGAGTTACTCATAAAGCAATAAATTCTTAGTAAAGGCATTGAAGCAACACAAAGGAAGATATAAGTTTCAGCGGTTGCTTTCAACTTCAACATATTTATCTCATGGATAATTGTCAACACAAAGTAATATAACAAGTGCAATAGGTAAACATGTAAGAATCAATGCACACAGTTGATACAAGTGTTTTCTTCTGGGATAGAAAGAATAGGTAAACTGACTCAACAATAAAGTAGAAGATTGGCCCTTCGCAGAGGGAAGCATGGATTACTATTTTTGTGCTAGAGCTTTTCATTTTGCAAACAAGAAACAATTTTTTCAACGGTAGTAATAAAGCATATGTGTTATGTATAAGATATCTTATAAGTTGCAAGCCTCATGCATAGATTACCAATAGTGCTCGCACCTTGTCCTAATTAGCTTGGATTAACATGGATTATCATTGCATAGCATATGTTTCAACCAAGTGTCACAAAGGGGTACCTCTATGCCGCTCGTACAAAGGTCTAAGGAGAATGTTCGCATTGGATTTCTCGCTTTTGATTATTCTCAACTTAGACATCCATATCGGGACAACATAGACAACAGATAATGGACTCCTCTTTAATGCATAAGCACTCAACAACAGTTAATATTCTCATAAGAGATTGAGGATTAATTGTCCAAACTGAAACTTCCACCATGAATCATGGCTTTAGTTAGCGGCCCAATGTTCTTCTCTAACAGTATGCATACTCAAACCATTTGATCATGAAAATCGCCCTTACTTCAGACAAGACGAACATGCATAGCAACTCACATGATATTCAACAAAGGTAAAAGAGTTGATGGCGTCCCCAGAAACATGGTTGCCGCTCAACAAGCAACTTATTAAGAAATAAGACACATAAGTACATATTCTTCACCACAATAGTTTTTAAGGCTATTTTCCCATGAGCTATGTATTGTAAAGGCGAAGAATAGAATTTTTAAAGGTAGCACTCAAGTAATGTACTTTGGAATGGCAGAGAAATACCATGTGGTAGGTAGGTATGGTGGACACAAATGGCATGGTTATTGGCTCAAGGATTTGGATGCACGAGAAGAATTCCTCTCAATACAAGGCTAGGCTAGCAAGGTTGTTTGAAGCAAACTCAAGTATAAAAGGTGCAAGCAAAGCTCACATATGAACATATTGTAACTATTATAAGACTTTATATTGTCTCCTTGTTGTTCAAACACCTCAACCGAGAAAATATCTAGACTCTAGAGATCAATCATGCAAACCAAATTTTAACAAGCTCTATGTAGTTCTTCATTAATGGGTACAAGGTACATGATGCAAGAGCTTAAACATGATCTATATGAGCACAACAATTTCCAAGTATCACATTATTCAAGACATTAAACCATTTACCACATGCGGCATTTTCCGTTTCCAACCATATAACAATGAATGAAATAGTTTAACTTTCGCAATGAACATTAAAAATAAAGCTAAGAACACATGTGTTCATACGAAACAGCGGAGCGTGTCTCTCTCCCATACAAACATGAATTTATTCAGAGAAAGAAAATAACAAAACGAAAATAAAAGCACACAGACGCTCCAAGTAAAGTACATAAGATGTGACGGAATAAAAATATAGTTTCACTAGAGGTGACCTGATAAGTTGTCGATGAAGAAGGGGATGCCTTGGGCATCCCCAAGCTTAGATGCTTGAGTCTTCTTGAAATATGCAGGGATGAACCACGGGGGCATCCCCAAGCTTAGACTTTTCACTCTTCTTGATCATAGTATATCATCCTCCTCTCTTGACCCTTGAAAACTTCCTCCACACCAAATTCAAAACAAACTCATTAGAGGGTTAGTGCATAATTGAAAATTCATATATTCAGAGGTGACACAATCATTCTTAACACTTCTGGACATTGCACAAAGCTACTGGAAGTTAATGGAACAAAGAAATCCATCCAACACAGCAAAAGAGGCAATGCGAAATAAAAGGCAGAATCTGTCAAAACAGAACAGTCCGTAAAGACGAATTTTTTAGAGGCACTGGACTTGCTCAGATGAAAATGCTCAAATTGAATGAAAGTTGCGTACATATCTGAGGATCACTCACGTAAATTGGCAGATTTTTCTGAGTTACCTACAGAGAATACTACTCACACCCCTCGAAGAATCCGGCAATCTTTTGCACATGAAACCGGTATGAGGCCATGTTGGCATCTTTTGCTTCCCAATCTCCGGAACACTGCTGCACCACTAGATCTGAGTCACTGTAGCAAATGATCCGGTGTGCACCGATTTCTTTTGCAACCTTGAGCCCATGGATTAGAGCCTCATATTTAGCGACGTTGTTTGATGCCCTGAAGTGTACTTGCAGAACATACCGGAGGTGATCTCCCTTTGGCGAAGTAAGAACCACACCGGCACCTAGACCCTCTTTAAGCTTGGATCCGTCGAAGTGCATCTTCCAGTATTCTATTTTTTGTTCCGGTGGTTTGTACTGCATTTCCGCCCAATCGACCAGAAAATCAGCCAAGGCTTGCGATTTTATGGCATCTCTTCTCTCGTATACCGGTACGTACGGCGATAGCTGAATTGCCATTTGGAAATCTTGCCGCTAGCATCCTTGTTACACATGATATCTGAAATGGGTGCCTCACTCACCACCTTCATGGGGTTCTCTTCAAAATAGTGCTTGAGCTTCGTGGCGGCCATGAACACGCCGTAGGTCATTTTCTGAAAGTGAGGGTAGTTTTGTTTTGTCAAATGGTTTGCAGGTCTCGCAGGATTTGGTGTGTGCCAGTGGCACGGCTGATCCATAGCGGATTCCATGGTGTACCTCTCATAGTTTTGCCACGGTTTCTTTTCAACCCATTGTTTCTTAGGACCCGCCCACGGCTGCGATCCGGTTTTTCGCCTCTGGCTTCCGCTGGCGCCGGAATTATCCTGCACCGCGGCTACTTGCTGCGGACCGTACCTTCGATCCGGAAAATCTTCTCTTCTTTTATTGTGTCGGTTGTCCCGGTATTGATCTTGGCGTGGTTGGCTTGTTTGCGCCGGTTCAGCTTGAACCGCCGGTTGCATTGGGTCTCCCAATGCGTAGCTATCTGCCACACGTATCATCTCTGCCAAAGTTACCGCATGTTTCGCTGCAGCTTTTGCCACAATGGTGAACCTCTTCTGCACCCATTGCAAAACCAAGCAATGGCCTGTGCCTCGATCACTCCTTCATAGGACTTCCTTGTAGAGTTCCACCGGGTCAGGTAATCCCGGTCTATTTCATTGGAGCGCTGCACGCACAAAGCGAGCTGCTGCGGCCTGTTTGGCCTCCGGTACGTACTGCTCAAGTTGCTCACGAAAGCTTCCTCAAAGTCCAGCCAGCCATTTATGCTTCCGGCCGGCAAGTTGTTAAGCCAAATGCGTGCTGGTCCTACCAGGAATGATGGTACGATTCTCACGGCCCAGCGTCGGTTGCCTCCACCTGTTACGGTTCCTCCGCCGCCAGCGACATACACTGCGGTTACATAATCTGCAAGCCAGTCTTCCGGCTTAGTGGTGCCATCATACGTTTTTGTGTCACGGGGCAACTGGAAGTTGCGAACCGGTGGTTCCTCTTTCATGATTCATGGGCCAAAGCATTTTGGGCCCGGAGGACCCTCTGCCTCGATCATCTCAGATAAGTACACCATGTCCAGCCTGTGCCTCGCATCCCGGTCTGGCAGGCATCTTTCTCCTACGCGTTCCCCAAAAGGGTTCCAGTAGGCTGCGATTCTTTCAGTTCCTGAATCAGCTTCGTCGTAACATTCCAGTACCGCGGTCCTTGCCTGCCGGTACCTTGGTGGAGGCATTTCCTCCTCAACATAAGCTGCTCTCGCTGCGCGATAATTTTGCCCGGTTTCACCTCTACCGGCATATTCATTTCCGGCATAGCCACGTCCTGCCCCTTGGCTTTTTCTTCCGGCCTCGTGTCGCCCAGCTTGTTGTTTTCCGGCTAGTACCGGATCATACACAGTCATTTGCTGCGGATTCACTTCTTTTTCTTTTCTCCTGTCCGGATGGGGGGACGATGCCTGCCCATGGGACTTGCTTCCGGCATTCTTTGCCGAACGCACCGGTTTTGACGTTGCAGCTTTGTTTACCTTAGCAAGCTGCTCAGCATTTTGTTCCTGTATCATGTCAAGCAACTCCCTAACTCGATCCTGTTGTTTTGCTAAAGCATCTCCGGTAAGCAAGTCACACAGCTCTACTGCAGCCCTAGCAGCTTTTATGGTTTTATCCGGACTGTTGTACTTAGGTTTTTCTACGATGCTCAGAGATGCAGAGGTACTTTTTCCGGCAAGAACTTCCTTACGCAGATCCTGATCAAGATTGCGAGCTCTAAGCCGGTTTTCTGGTATCCTAGCAGGCTGAGCGCTAACAGAAGCAAAGCCATGGGCAGCGTTACACTCACGTAGGGTTAGGTTCAGCTCGCGCTGCGCCCGGATGATGTCCGCGCCTCCGGAGAGCAGCTTGTGCCGTTGCGCCTCCACCTCCGCTCGAGCCGCTGCCGGATCGATGTTCTACGCGATGGGCGTCGCCAGCATGCTCATGGCCGCTTGGAGAGGAGTCTCTGGTGGCGCTGCAGATGCACCCGCAACCGCTTGCTCACGCTCGGTCGGCGGCTTGGCCGTGCGCGTGGACTTCGTCTGTCCAGCGCCCTCCGCCGCAGCTTTCTTGCCGGCGTCAGGCACGCCAACCACCAGCACTTCCATGCTGCCGGCGGTGCAGCCACTGCGAGCCGCAGATCTTGGCGGGTCCGGCGCTACCAGCACCGGCGAGAGGCACTGGCGCTCCGGGACGGTGCCGTAGTAGACGCGGAGGCTGCCGAACTCGATAACGATGCCGTTCTTGGGAAACTTACCGCCGTTGGTGAAGCAGCCAGTGTTGTCGTTGATGAAGTCCATCGAGAGGACGCGGTCGACGAGCGCAGTGACCACACGCTCGCCGGAGATGGTGAGGAGGCCCGCCCGAATATGAACTCCAGCAAGCGCAGTTGCTGGCCCCACGGTGGGCGCCAACTGTCGTCGTGGTGAACAGACAGATGCCATGGGATGGCTTGAGTTGGGGCCGAATGTCCGCTAGAGGATACGGGGGAGGGTTTTGATAACACAGGGATGAATTCCAGATGGATTACCGGTAGCTTTACTGATGAACTTGGTCTTGGCCAGAGGTTGAAGATGTACAGTACAAGCCCAATCTCACTACTGCCAACTGATTGATCGTCCCCCGCAGGGGTGTGCTCCCTCTCCTTATATAGGGGAGAGGGTGGCTTACAGGGGAAGAAACCCTAGGAAACCCTAATGGCATCTTTGACTAGACAAACTACTTTACAAAGCCTCTTTGGCAGCAGGTGACGCCGGTAGACCTTTAATCAGGGACGGTGATGATAACCCACAAGTATAGGGGATCGCAACAGTCTTCGAGGGAAGTAAAACCCAAATTTATTGATTCGACACAAGGGGAGGTAAAGAATACTTATAAGCCTTAACAACTGAGTTGTCAATTCAGCTGCACCTGGAAAAGCACTAGTAACAGGGGTGATGTGAAAGTAGCGATAATATGAGAGCAAGTAGTAACGAGTAACACGAGCAGAGTAATGGTAATATGAGAGCAATGGCACCGGAAAATAGTTGATACTACTTCCAATGACATGTAGAACGAGTATATGATGATGAAAGATGGACCGGGGTTCCCGAGTTATCTACACTAGTGGTAACTCTCCAATAACAAGTGTTGGGTGAACAAATTACGGTTGGGCAATTGATAGGATTGAAATAGCATTAAGACGGAACATCAAGATCATTAATCATGTAGGCATGTTTTCCATATATAGTCATACGTGCTCGCAATGAGAAACTTGTACAACATCTTTTGTCCTACCAGCCGGTGGCAGCCGGGCCTCTAGGGAATCTACTGGAAATTAAGGCACTCCTTTTAATAGAGAACCGGAGCAAAGCATTAACACTCCGTGAAAACATGTGATCCTCATATCTAAGCCTTTCCCTCTAGTTGTCCCAATTTCTGTCACTTTGGGGCCTTTGGTTCCGGACATAGACATGTGCATACAACTTGTAGATACAATCTAAGCAATAAGTATAGAGCTTAAATCTAAGATCATGCCACTCGGGCCCTAGTGACAAGCATTAAACACAACAAGATTGCAGCAACAATAACTTCACAAACTTTATAGATAGACTAATTATAATGTAACAATCCATCGGATCCCAACAAACACAACACCGATTACATCAGATGAATCTCAATCATGTAAGGCAGCTCATGAGATCATTGTATTGAAGTACATGGGGGAGAGAATACCAACTAGCTACAGCTAGAACCCGTAGTCCATGGGGGAACTACTCACGGAGCATGATGGAGGCGGTGGCGTTGATGGAGATGGCTTCCGGGGGCACTTCCCCGTCCCGGCAGGGTGCCGGAATAGAGACTTCTGTCCCCCGAAACGGAGTTTCGCGATGGTGGCGGTGCCCCTGGAGTCTTTCTGGAGTTTCGTCAATTGGTATCGCGTTTTTAGGTCGAGACGGCGCAGCCAGGGTGGAGCCCGCGCGGCCCACACGTGTGGGGCCCCCAGGGCACCCCTCTAGTCCCCCTTTGACTTTCTGGAAGGTTCCGGGAAAAATAAGATGCTGGGTCTTCGTTTCGTCGAATTCCGAGAATATTGCCCGAACAGCCTTTCTGGAACCAAAAACAACAGAAAACAACAAGCGGCCCTTCGGCATCTCGTTAATAGGTTAGTTCCGGAAAATGCATAAAAACATTATAAAGTGCAAGCAAAACATGTAAGTATTGTCATAAAACAAGCATGGAACATCAGAAATTGTAGGTACGTTGGAGACGTATCAGCATCCCCAAGCTTAGTTCCTGCTCGCCCTCGAGTAGGTAAACGATAAAAAGAATAATTTCTGTAGTGACATGCTACTTACATAACCTTGATCATACTATTATAAAGCATATGAGATGAATGCAGTGACTCAAGGGAACGATCTATAGTTGCTAACAAATAGATAACATATAGCAAAACTTTTCATGAATAGTACTTTCAAGACAAGCATCAAAAGTCTTGCACAAGAGTTAACTCATAAAGCAATACATTCAAAGTAAAGGCATCGAAGAAACACAGAGGAAGATTTAAGTTTCAGCAATTGCTTTCAACTTTCAACATACATATCTCATGGATAATGGTCAACACAAAGTAATATGATGAATGAAAATAAGCAAGTATGTAAGAATCAATGCACAGTTGACACAAGTGTTTGCTTCTAAGATGGAAAGAAGTAGGTAAACTGACTCAACATAAAGTAAAAGAAAGGCCCTTCGCAGAGGGAAGCATCGATTGCTATATATGTGCTAGAGCTTTGGTTTTGAAAACATAAAGAGAGCATAAAAGTAAAGTTTTGAGAGGTGTTTGTTGTTGTCAACGAATGGTAGTGGGCACTCTAACCCCCTTACCAGACAAACCTTCAAAGAGCGGCTCCCATTTTATTTTATTTTTGGGTGGCACTCCTTCCAACCTTTCTTTCACAAACCATGGCTAACCGAATCCTCGGGTGCCTGCCAACAATCTCATACCATGAAGGAGTGCCCTTTTATTTAGTTTTATTATGATGACACTCCTCCCCACCTTTGCTTTCTCAAGCCATGGCTAACCGAATCCTTCGGGTGCCGTCCAACAATCACATACCATGGAGGAGTGTCTATTTTGGTTAATTAATTTGGGACTGGGAATCCCATTGCCAGCTCTTTTTGCAAAATTATTGGATAAGCGGATGAAGCCACTAGTCCATTGGTGAAAGTTACCCAACAAGATTGAAAGATAAACACCACATACTTCCTCATGAGCTATAAAACATTGACACAAATCAGAGGTAATAAATTTTGAATTGTTTAAAGGTATCACTCAAGCAATTTACTTTGGAATGGCGGAGAAATACCATGTAGTAGGTAGGTATGGTGGACACAAATGGCATAGTTTTTGGCTCAAGGATTTGGATGCATGAGAAGTAATCCCTCTCAATACAAGGCTTAGGCTAGCAAGGTTATTTGAAGCAAACACAAGTATGAACCGGTACAGAAAAACTCACATAAAAACATATTGCAAGCATTATAATACTCTAAACTGTCTTCCTTGTTGCTCAAACACTTTTACCAGAAAATATCTAGACCTTAAGAGAGACCAATCATGCAAACCAATTTCAACAAGCTCTACGGTAGTTCTCCACTAATAGGTTCAAACTACATGATGCATGAAATTAAACATGGTCTACTTGAGAGCTCAAAACAATTGCCAAGTGTCAAATTATCCAAGTCAATATGAGGCATTTTCTGTTTTCAACCAAATAACCATAAGTGTTGTAGCTTCCAACTTTTATCATTGAACATTAAAAGTAAAACGAAGAACAAGTGTTCATATGAAACAGCGGAGCGTGTCTCTCTCCCACACAAGGATTGCTAGGATCCGATCTTATTCAAACAAAAACAAAAATAAAAGCACACACACGCTCCAAGTAAAGCACATATGATGTGACCGAATAAAAATATAGTTTCAATAGAAGAAACCTCGATAAGTTGATGAAGAAGGGGATGCCTTGGGCATCCCCAAGCTTAGACAGCTTGAGTCTTCTTGAAATATGCAGGGATGAACCACGGGGGCATCCCCAAGCTTAGACTTTTCACTCTTCTTGATCATATATCATCCTCCTCTCTTGACCCTTGAAAACTTCCTTCACACCAAACTTCTCATAAACTTCATTAGAGGGGTTAGTACTCAAAAAACTTGAATCCACCTTGGTCCTGTAGTGACACATTGCAAGAACTCAATAAAACATTAGCTACAGCTCTCCACATCTAGAAAGCCTTGCTTAAAGTCCACAAGAGACAATTGAAAAAACAGAGACAGAATCTGCCAAAACAGAACAGCCAGTAAAGACGAATTTTAAAGAGGTACTTCCGTTGCTCAAATCAGAAAACTCAAAACTAATGAAAGTTGCGTACATATCTGAGGAACACGCACGTAAATTGGCATATTTTTCTGAGTTACCTACATAGAAAAAATCCCAGATTCGTGACAGATAGAAATCTGTTTCTGCGCAGAAATCCAAATCTAGTATCAACCTTCGATTAGAGGCGTCACTTGGCAAAACATTGCAATAAAATAAAGATAAGGAGAGGTTGCTACAGTAGTAACAACTTCCAAGACTCAACAAAACAGTAGCAAAATAAACACATGGGTTATCTCCCAAGAAGTGCTTTCTTTATAGCCATTAAGATGGGCTCGGCAATTTTGATGATGCACTCGCAAGAAATAAGAGTTGAAGCAAAAGAGAGCATCAAAAAGCAAATTCAAAACACATTTAAGTCTAACCCACTTCCTATGCATAGGAATCTTGTTCACAAATAAATTCATGAAGAACAAAGTGGCAAGCATAGGAAGATAAAACAAGAGTAACTTCAAAATTTTAAGCATATAGAGAGGTATTTTGTTACCATGCAAATTTCTACAACCATATTTTCCTCTCTCATAATAATTTTCAGTAGCTTCATCAAAAAACTCAACAATATAACTATCACATGCAGCATACTTTTCATGATTCATAAACACATAATTTTTATCAGGTTCAAGAATAGTGGGATTAAAACTTTCAGACCCACTTTTATCAATAATATAACAAGACGATTGATCAATCTCAAGAGATATGGGACTTATACATAAAGTCAAGCCTTCTCCAGTCCCATTTTCATTAGTAGTACAATTAATATTATCAAGTAACATAGGATCATCATCTAAAGCTTTATCATAAACATTTGCCAAGCAAAATTCTTTAGTACCATGCATTTCGACATCGGGCACAAACAAAGCATTATCATAAGATTTATCAAAGTAGCATGGATTATCATAGATAACAGTAGCATAATTATTCTCACAAGTTTTACTCATAGGTAATATTTCAAGAGAATCCTCAGGAACATAACATTCAATCTCTTTTGGTAAGCACGGAGGACAATCAAATAGTGTAAGAGATAAAGAGTTACTCTCATTAGAAGGTTGGCATGGGTAGCTAATCCATTCTTCCTCCTTTTGTTCATTACTCTCCTCTTCTTTTTCATCCAATGAGCTTTCAGGTTCATCAATCTCCTCCTCTTTTTCATCCAATGAGCTTTCGGGTTCATCAATTTCTTCTTCCACGAGTCCCTGCAAATTGTGAGTGCATGCTTGTGCATTAATGAGTCTCTCTTTATAATCAATGATATAAGGATTATCAGTGTAACTTTCATTGCAAAAATTAAGGATAGAAGAGACATAATCTTTAAGGTCCTTACAAACAACACAAGTTTCATAATTTTTAACCATGAAGGATTCGATCTCAGAAGCTCCCATAAATATGACAAATTGTTCTACCTCTTCGAACCCAAGATGAATATAGTTATTCCAATTATAGTTCTTAATTAAAACTTCCTCACTAAAGCCACATTGAAATTTCAGATGTTTAGTGTCTTCTTTAGAGCAACAATTTATATCATGGCGTTTAAGCAAGATTTTAGCAATTGTATTCAATTTTTCTATCATAGCACTCATTACTTTACCAGTTCTTGATTCTCTATAATTATTATAATATTCTATGAGCTCCAAGTAGGTTATGGGTTCTCCCATAACAGCAGTTTTTAATTTTTAGGTTTTTCAAATTTTTATGGATTTTTGGGTATATGAGAAAAATAAAACAAGACAAAAAGAAACTAAGCAAAAGTAAACTAGGAAAAATAATACTAGACAGAAATAAACTAAGCACAAATAAACTAGACAAAAGTAAACTAAGGAAAACAAAATAAAATAAAATAAAAACAGAGAGAGAGGTAGAGTGTACTCCCCAGGTGAACTTATGAGTAGAGCTATGCCTCCCCGGCAACGGCGCCAGAAAATAGTATTGATAACCCACAAGTATAGGGGATCGCAACAGTCTTCGAGGGAAGTAAAACCCAAATTTATTGATTCGACACAAGGGGAGGTAAAGAATACTTATAAGCCTTAACAACTGAGTTGTCAATTCAGCTGCACCTGGAAAAGCACTAGTAACAGGGGTGATGTGAAAGTAGCAGTAATATGAGAGCAGTAGTAACAGTAACACATCAGCAGTAATGGTAATATGAGAGCAATGACACCAGAAAATAGTTGATACTACTTCCAATGACATGTAGAACGAGTATATGATGATGAAAGATGGACCGGGGTTCCCAGCTATCTACACTAGTGCTAACTCTCCAATAACAAGTGTTGGGTGAACAAATTACAGTTGGGCAATTGATAGGATTGAAATAGCATTAAGACGAGAACATCAAGATCATTAATCATGTAGGCATGTTTTCCATATATAGTCATACGTGCTCGCAATGAGAAACTTGTACAACATCTTTTGTCCTACCAGACTGGTGGCAGTCGGGCCTCTAGGGAATCTCACTGGAAATTAAGGCACTCCTTTTAATAGAGCACCGGAGCAAAGCATTAACACTCCATGAAAACATGTGATCCTCATATCTAAGCCTTTCCCTCCAGTTGTCCCAATTTATGTCACTTTGGGGCCTTTGGTTCCGGACATAGACATGTGCATACAACTTGTAGATACAATCTAAGCAATAAGTATAGAGGTTAAATCTAAGATCATGCCACTCGGGCCCTAGTGACAAGCATTAAACACAACAAGATTGCAGCAACAATAACTTCACAAACTTTATAGATAGACTAATCATAATGTAACAATCCATCGGATCCCAACAAACACAACACCGATTACATCGGATGAATCTCAATCATGTAAGGCAGCTCATGAGATCATTGTATTGAAGTACATGGGGGAGAGAATACCAACTAGCTACAGCTAGAACCCGTAGTCCATGGGGAACTACTCACAGAGCATGATGGAGGCGGTGGCGTTGATGGAGATGGCTTCCGGGGGCACTTCCCCGTCCCGGCAGGGTGCCGGAACAGAGACTTCTGTCCCCCGAAACGGAGTTCCGCGATGGTGGCGGCGCCCCTGGAGTCTTTCTGGAGTTTCGTCAATTGGTATCGCGTTTTTAGGTCGAGACGGCTTAAATAGGCGAAGAGGCGGAGTCGGGGGGGGCCACGGGGGCTCCTCACACCAGGCCGGCGCGGCCAGGGTGGAGCCCGCGCGGCCCACACGTGTGGCGCCCCCCAGGGCACCCCTCTGGTCCCCCTTTGACTTTCTGGAAGGTTCCGGGAAAAATAAGATGCTGGGTCTTCGTTTCGTCGAATTCCGAGAATATTGCCCGAACAGCCTTTTCGGAACCAAAAACAACGAAACAACGACAACTGGCCCTTCGGCATCTCGTTAATAGGTTAGTTCCGAAAAATGCATAAAAACATTATGCAAGCAAAACATGTAAGTATTGTTATAAAACAAGCATGGAACATCAGAAATTGTAGGTACGTTGGAGACGTATCAGGTGATATCCTTCGGTACCTTTTACGTCATCTTCTGCTTTGGCCTCAGAGCTTCGATTAAAGCTGAAGTGCTTCGCTCATCTTTGTCCTCTAGCTCTTGAGAGAATCTTTGACCAGCTTGCCGACGTGCCACAGTGTAGCTTGTACCGGTAGTCCGGTACCTTCTTAGCTTATTCCGGTATACCCCTCCTGGGATACCGGCATAGATTCACTTAGCCACAAGCTTAACTCCATGGTCCGGAATAATCTTTTACCGGTACCTTGGTAGCTTAAACAAGCCAGTTCGGTATGCCTTTGGCATACCGGGTGTCATCCCCCCAACACATGGCATGGACAACCTTCTCTTCTACGATGGCCTTCGATGGCGCGATTCGACTTCACCGCCAGTTGGGCTTCTACGCTGCCATTAAGGGAGCCCCATTAAGTGCACACGATTGGAGACCCGCGTCGGAAATTGGATGGCCACCCCCTCGGTTGTCCCTTTTAAGCGCGGATCAATGACAACGCTCCCTGTCATCGTCCCATTACTCAATTCAGCGAAGCCCTCCCAGTCCAACCAACAACTTCCACAAGGCACCATGAAAAAAAGAGTGTTTCCATGGAGGAAGTCGAAGAACGACGACAAGGCCGAGGCCTCCTTGGGGAATCCAAAGAAGCCACGTAAATGCGTGTCGAGCCGCGGCCCTATAGAGCAAGAAACTACTGCCAAACCCCGAGAGGGAGCTCCTCTTGGGCGAGGAAATGCCGGGCAAGGAAACCCAAGATGACAAGGACAACTACCTGAACTACCTCGCCTACATGGCCGAGGTGGCTAAGGAGGAGGGAACTCTGAACCAGCTCCCTGTCCAGCCGGACGACATCAACGACAAGGAGGCGTCGAGGCTCGCAATCCTAGTATCCTAAACAGCCGAAGCCGCTGCAGGCACAGCCTAGCTATGCCCTCAATTGAACCGCTTGCAGAGCTGTCTAAACCCTCAAACGCTTTTTTAGGACCTATTGAGCAGTAACTGTAGACTGTAGTAGTGCTAGGTTTAGGGCTAGTTCAGGTTTTTTCCCGTGGCGACTGGCGAGATACCAATGGGGATCCTGTTGCTAGAGCTCACGAGCGGCTGCCGGTGAAAGTGGTGTTGCTGTTCATGGTGCTCTCTAGAAGGTGAAGCCAGAGATGAGTAGAGAGTAGTGGTGCCTCTTCTACATCCCCTTCCAATAAGCTCGGTGGCGGCCTAGATCTGATGTACTTGGACAGCGTTCCTCTGTTCTGCTACCATCGTGCTGATGGAGGAATAGGCGAAGTCTGCTCCAAGCCAAGTTGTCGATCTGAGACGTGACTTAAGGAGCGTGGCGACATAAATAAGCTCATAGAAGCCTACAGATTAAACGGCCCACTTAAAAAATCCTCAGAATTATAGTATACTCGAAAATTCCTATGAATCAAACAACTCCCACAAAAAGATAAAAACAGAGGTTACAATTCTCCAAAATTCTTATAAACTCAGCGTCCCAATCTCACCACAAAAAACAAGGATTTAAAACATACAATTCCGATGAAGCAAATGGATGGCCTCAACAAATGCATTCTCCGAGCTGATGAGAACTGTGCGGTCAGTTCCCATGGAAATCATCGCATGGCAAATTAAACAGCAGCAAACCTTTGTACAACAAAATCTCCCCCTCAATGAATCCTCAAAGTCAAGATTGACAAAATCAGATTTATGCGTAGCATTTGTTGCAGCATTTCAGTTATAAATTTCTGATGGATATGCTGGAGTAAAAATGAGATCGCCACATGTACACGTCATACAAAGGTTGATGAGGCTGTTGATGCCTCGGCTATCAGCCAGAGTGGTTGGCGCGCTTGAAGGCAAGCACCAATATCGAAGGGATGTAATTCAACCCCGTCAAATATAAGGTTTACTCCTGGTAAGACTACATATGTGCTGTCTGCATCTTCTGGCTCCGGTTTTCCATCATGGGTGGATGATCGTTCGTCAGAGATCGGTATGGTTGTAGCCTCATCATGCTCCGAAGAAAGGGCATATGGCCTATTTAGGTTCAGAACATTAGCCACCAATTAATTAATATGAAATGAATTGTATGAAAGATATGTCACGAAATCATAAAATCCAAAGAATGGGCAAATTCACAAATACCTGACAGTGCTCCCATCAAAGCCCAAAACTTTTGTGTGGCCTCTTTGTCGCCCACCTAGACTTGGGGCTCCTATGTTCGTTTGCGTTGACGGATCATTAGTTGGATTCCATCTGCTACTAATACTATTGATTAAAGTGCGAGGTAAATCCCTTGAGCTTCCTCGCTTGTTAAATAGCTTTGCTACCGGACCAGTTGCTTGATATTCACTACAAAGTTCTCTTAGCCGTCTTCTAACATTTTGCATCACATCATAATGTTCAGTGAGATCATCTTTCTGGAGTATACGGGAAGCAACAATCCTTTCACAAATCCTCTCACATAAGTTTGGATTGAACAAAGGCATTCCAAACTCCAAACTCAAGGGCACCCACTGGTAACTTGAATGTTCGGAATGAAAGCTATCCGATTCAACAAGCCTGTTAAGTCTTAGTAAACGAAGGTAGCCAATTGTGCTCAAGTCAAATTTACTTGATATGTCTTTCAGTACTGAGGTAAAATTGAAGACCTGTTCCTTTGGCAAATTAGCTTGAGCTACCACAGCTTCAATTGAAGGATCATCATTCTTCAGGGGTAAAGGGATATCCACAGTGACAAGGTTTCCTGACGTGCTAAGATCATTTATGCCTAGCGGTTGCACCAACACAGCAGATTGTTTCAACATTGAGTTCAAGCAGTGCAAGAGTAAATTGCCCTTGACCAAATTCCCTTCAAACTTTCCTCCCAGCCCACCAACCACAGAGCCATCCCAAGACCATATCAGTGCCTTTTCACAACCAGCTAACGGTTCTGGCAGCATTCTGAAGCGTTGTCCTTTCATGAAGACAGCAGATAATGGTCCACAATGTCCTGCAGTATACAATACTAGCTTCATCCAAGGTGTCATTGAAGCATAAGAGGGTGGACCAAAATGAATTGTGCCTGAAGGACCAGGAAGAACTGAGGAAGAAGGAAGAGGAACCATTGACACAATAATGTCATAGTCACGGAGAAATAGCCGTTCCAGTGTTGCTGGAGCAAGTGAAGCTAAGCTCTCGCATCGCAGGACATCAACAGTGTACTTCCTTTTAATCATTAAAGCAGTGGTGTCAGTTGAGCCATTCTCAACCTCAATTGTACCCATGTTTTCCCCACTTTCCGGTAACTCCATTGATATAGATGATGTATTTTGATCTTTACTATCTAAAACACCAGTATAGTGGTTATCCTGAGGCACTTCATCATTGCCATCATCAGTTGCGTCCTCAATGTTCACCTTGGCCAGATGGGCGGTAACATTGTCATGCAAGGGGCTTGTTGGAGTCTTTACTTCACCAGCATCATCAGTATTCTCGTTGGTAGAAACTCCACCCGACTTTAAACACTCCAAGGACCATCGCAGACTGAATGCATGATTAGCAAACTCCTCTAGCACGCCCTCAAATTTCTTTCCTTCTAAACTAGCCAGATCACTACATAGTTCCGCAATGCAAGAATCACCTAACTTTCCAGCTTCGTACAGCGTGACAGCATGAGATTTTAGACCTGCAGTAGGTTACTTAAGGTGTTCAGTACAGTATTTATTTAGGCAGCCCAGTAGGTACTGCCAACAGTCATTTAAATCAGCAATGTACAAGAGAAGTCACTACATTTGTATATTATTCCTTAAAATATAGAGAAGTGAAATCTTAAACAATTGTATAGTGTATACAATGGTGCAACAAATAAATTGATGTTGAAAAGATTTCAGCTCCAAATCTAACATATTCAGTGTTACAAATAAAGAGAGTATCTAACCTGGCGATAATGAACCCATCATTAGGTATGAAGTAACATTGGCATCAACAACAAAGCCTACATGAGCAGTCCCAGAGATTTTCCTGGGTCCATTAGTGTCGATAGTAATCGACTGTGAACCAGACATTTCCGAGTTGATACTTGCATTTGAACCTTCTTCATCATCACTGAGAATGTTACTGGGAAATCCAGGTCCACCTTCATCTTTAAGTACAGAGCCAGCATCCACGAGTTTTACAGCCCAGCCCAGTCGACATGCAAATGATGCTGCTGCCTGCAGCTGATAAAGGTCAGCTTGTAAAGTTGCAGCCAATTCAGCAACTGTAGCATTAGCACTTGACACAACAAATACAGCATAAAGTAGCCTGCAATCAAGAAAATCAGAGTAATGAATTTGATGGTAATACAGCATTAGTACTGAGATATACTTGAATAGGAAATGAAGGTCATCATGACACAGAAAAATTGTCAGAACTTACTCTTCAATCGGGTCTTCATAGGATTGATCCTTGTTAGAAACAAAGCCTTCAAGCCTAGAAACTGAACAAAAAGAACAATATGGTAACCTGAATATAAGTTTTCTTAGCACAAATCACGACACATGCTTATTACTTCAATAAAAGGAACAAGCTCAGACGCCCTGTTTACCATTATTCCTACAAAGGAAGCCCGATTAGGGTATTTTGATATATTACCAGTAGCCAAGTTTAGCAACGTTCCATTGGCACCATTACATTAAAGTGTACTCGCTCCATCCCATAATATAAAACGTTTTAGCAAGCTGTTTTAGCTTTCCAAAACATCTTATATTATGGGACAAAGGTAGTATCTTCTTTCTAACAATAATAACACAGTGAGCCATCCATATTACAATGAAAGACCATAAAGGATCCTCTTCTAGAAAAAGCCTCATCTGCCATCCTTCCACGCAATTTCTATCTATCATGTTTCATTTTGCTATCAAATACATAGAAGATTCAAAATGTTAAAACCTTTTATCCAACTCTCTTGTAGCTTTTTTGTATAAACAGACTAGGTCATACAGCACAGAATCTACTTTGTGTCAGTGTATACGCTATGTTGCGGGACCGAATTAGTATCCTCTAAATCAAGAAATACCAGTACTTCTCTAAGATGTACCTTGGCTGGGTTAAATGCTGAACACATATCAAATTTATGCACTGGGGTTTTGTACGAACTATAAGTTTGGTCTGCGCCAGACATAAGGATTTTTTGAAAAAAAAAATCATTTAGGTCATAACTTGACCGAACAGGGAAAAGGCTGTCCAAAATATTTGACGACAGATACGAGAAAATATATCACATACATCCTTGTCAGCATGAACAGACTCAATTTAACACTAGACCATTTAAACTCAGCATTCCATAATTATCTTCAAAAACATTTCATGAATTTGATGAATACCTTTGAAGCGGTCATCAGTGTAAACAGGCACATCAAAGTACACTAACCCTCTTTTGTAGAAGTCATTTACAATCTTCGGATCAAAAAGAACATATGAATTGGCTTCCTCTTTGCATATTTTGTCTATGGTTGATGTTTCTTCTTCTGAAAGTTTCTACAGTACATCAATAATCATTAGTTCTTATCGGTCCTACATAAGACTTCACAAAGAAATGATAGCTTCATATCGAGTGAACAATAAGCTGCAGACATAAAATATTATATGCAAGAGAGAGATCATGGCAAACCTGACCTTGAACTCTTCCAATGTAAAATTAACAAGACAAACTCCCCACCAAGGTTCGATTGGAAAGTCCACAGGCTGTGTAGGCAGTAAATCTTTTGCGATTGATTTGTTCAGTTTCCACATTAGTTTCTGAAGAATTAAACAGAAGAAAACCATTAATTGCTACAATATCAATCTTGCAGCAGGGTAGTGTTTATGAACATGAAAAAATCTCTATGTATACCAAGAGCAAATATAACCTGGTATTCATGGCTTCCAGCATGAAACGGACTAACCAAATAGGACATTCCTGACTTTCCGTATGAACTACACCTGACTGGTCACAAATGCCCAATGATATAACGCATAAGACCCAAATTGTATACAGCTCAAATTTACTAAAGATTCCCCATAAAAACTAGAATTGACTTAGAATTGTGTATCTAAACACGTGTGTTACTCTTTTAGCTAAAAATATGTTGTAGTCTTATAGATACCACCGAAGCTTTAAACCATGTATTATAGATCTATGTATACATAACTAAAAACTAAGATGATCAACTATATTCTGGCCTCTATGGTTCACAGGCCACTAAAAACATAGGGATGTGATATAAATGCATGTGCAAACAGAAGATTTTGAAACATAGAAATTTAGCTCATAGTTCTTGAATGTGCAAGTGGAGGATCTAAAAGAACAGGAATTTACCGCATCTTTCAGAGAACATGCAGAAGCATGTCTTGTCATTACAAAGAGAAGCAAACCAAATATACAAGAATCCTGCCACCAAGGTCTTCTTCATCCTAAAGGAAAGGGACAACACAGCACTAAAGCTAGCAACACAGACTCAAGCCTACTTCTACAGAATTAGCTCCTCTACGCTCAAGTGGGAAACTGCAGTGTATTTCTTCGTCCTCCAGGCAATGAGAAAAGCACCAAGAAAAACACAGAAAGCAGAACTCGACCGACAATTCAAAGGATCACTAGCCCAAGTAGCATCTGAATATGCCCGAAGCTGTAATGAATTGGAGAGATGGTCCCACAAAGATATCGTAGAACCCAAAGGGGGTGAACTCAAGTGGGAACAAAACAAACTGACTCAGAATGAACCAGATAAGAAATATCAGAGGAGTTGTGGCTAGATAGACAAGACTCCCAACAAGATGGAAATAGCCAGTCAGGGCAGAAAGAGGGTCACCATCAGAAGCTCGGAGATGGACACAGAACTCCATTGGAATCTCAACTGTACGCTCACCACTAAGAGCAGCACGAGAAATAAGATCCCGACGATGAAGGCATTGTGCCTCTGTTTTTTTACTCTTTTAAACTAAACAAAGTCAACCTCAGCAAGGAACAGAGATGCACACGCCCAATTCGAGGAAATCGACAGCAGCCGTTGCTGGAGGGGTATGCTCCGCAGGAGGCTGCCAATGGTGAGGAAGAGGCGACGGCGACAGCCTACAGGGAGAGTGCGGCGGCGCCCAGTGTAGGTTAAGGCGAGGATGGTGGCCAGCAGGACAGAGAGCACTGGCGGCAGTGCCAGACTCTGGTGGAGGAAGAGACACCTAGAAGCAATGGTCTAAGCCAGCGGTGAAGGCGCCGACGAGAGACTCGCTGAAATGACCAACGGAAAAGTCGCTGCCGGCTTGCAGCAGCCAGGGGTCACTGCAACGTGGAGCAACACGGGATGGAGACGCAGGGACTTGATGCTTCAATCGTGGCGATCTTGATCTTGATGTTGATCTAGCTTGGTGGAATTCAAGCAACATAACATGCAGAAATCTGCATCGGGGCTCAGGAGCCTTGGGATGAAATTTGTACGGCCGAGGCGGACAGAGACCGAAATCAATCTGAAAACAACAAAGAATCCAAACCAAAAACGAAGTCGATGTGTAGTGGAAAAAAAACCTAGGGCTCATGTTGGGAAATATGCAACTTGTATTTCCTGGAGGCCACTGGTCAATGTGTACGCACATACAGGTGTGGTAGCAAAAACCCTTATACAGATGGGAGAATACACAGCAATATATGCAAAGTATAAACAACTCTAACACTTCGCATGGTGGTTCATGCAACCAACGACGGTAGGCATGAACCCAGCGCTTAGACTTCTATGAAACCTTTGATTTCATAGAAATGTTATCGATTTGTTAGGGTCCGTTTGGATAAAAGAGTTGAAAAAGGGAATACAACTTAGCTACTAATTCCAGTTTCATGGAAATTAAAAGTGGAGATCAATTTCAAATCAAAGTGTAAGATTGCAACAGAATTTGGTGCTCAATGCTGCTATCACAATGGGGGGTTATGGAATTTGTCTGAGTGATTGGTACAAATCAAACAACCATTTACGGAAAGCCTCCACAGATTGCAATCCTATTGAAGCCTATGTACGATTCACAAGATTGAAAGAGCGAGTGATACCATTCAAATAAAGTCATGAGAACATCAACAATTGTACAGTACTACCTTTGATCTGCATTTGTTCATAATATCAATAAATTCATTTCTTCCAACTCCAGTAAGCCTTAGGGCATCAGCAGCAGTGAAGTTTGGAATACTATCATATGGTTGTTCTGCAAACATAGTAACACATGTCAGAAGATATACGTGAATGTTATTCATGAAAAGCAACTTAAAATCTTGACGGTTGTGGTATTCCACCTCATTGTTTCAACGTGGTTATTAGCTTACTATTGTTATTGGCAGAAACATTAAGAACAGAATTTCCCATTGCTGGGATGTTGACTGCACAAATTTAAATAGTATAATACTTAAGATCCCAGAAACTAATCCATGCAATATGTGGATATTTCAGGTTGATACAAGCTTATCAGTACATTGCCTGGTTCCGCAACTTACAAAAATAGAAAGGATAAAAATAAAATATTCCGGTCAACTTGGGATACCAGCAAGTATCAGATAATCAGAGCAGAGGATGCCCGGAACAATGTGGAATTTTTCCAGCACAAAAAAAAACAGATTAAGGTTGATCTGAATTACAGTACATATTACTGGTACATATAGAATGCTTCCAAAGAATATTGCTGTTAACAACCGATTACCGTTCTTCATAGTTTCAAACAGGATGTCACAGTAATATCTGAATGGTGAGATCCTCAAAACTCGGCATATATAGTCTGCAAGATGATATGGATATAGCTGCAAAACATTGTGTATAAAGTAAGATCATTGAAGTTTTTAGGTCAACCATTTAACATAAGAGAGCAGTGTTTCTGACAAGTTGGGTTAGACCGGTTCCCATTACATAAACATGAGCATGAGAAGCAATTACAGAATAAATGATAGAAATTGTAACTGGCAAGATACACAATGCAAAACAAAGTTTATGGAAATAAATAAAGAGTAACTTGCATTGTGAGTGCAACAGATAGTGTAGTAGCTGCAACTAATTACTTGAATGTGATAATTACTCACAAGTTCAAAAAATTGACTATTGCTCAATTTGGTAACAAAACTTGATTAGTTTGTTCCGCAAGGTCAAGGTAACACCTGGCTTAAGCTCACTTTGCCATGGCCTGACGAGTCTAAGTACTATTTGTGGGCCTCTTGGAATTTTGAAAAAACAAAATCATTGTACCTAGCCATAACATTTTCTTCCTCCTCCCTGTTCCCATTCTTGTGAATTGTCATTCGTCTTCTCAGAGCAAGTGAGCATGGAGAAAAATGAACAGGCTGCGACTTTAGAGATGGAGAACATTCGGCTGCTAACGCCAAGAATCGGCACCTGATGCAGGTTAGATTGCTTTGTTCTACTGCAAAGCAAACGGGTCTATGCAGATCACCCTTTCTCCACACCTCTGACCTAGGCTACGATATCACCATGACTGTTGAACAGCACGTAGAGCAGCGCCAGTGATAAGGGGTTGACATTATCTCCTCCAAATTGACCTCATATGTGTCTCTGGAATCTCAGATGACACTTACAGTTGAAGACTTGGTGTGGACAAAGGGTGTTGCTTAGAATTGGCGATGCAAGTATCTTGCAGGAATTGGTGAACAAAAGGCCGACCTCATATGTGTATCTGAAATCTCAGATGACACTTACAGTTGAAGACTTGGTGTGGAGAAAGGGTGTTGCTTGGAATTGGCGATGAAAGCATCTTGCAGGAATTGGTGAACCAAAAGGCCGCCATCTTTGACGATTGTCTGCCATCATCACTATTAACCCCTCTTGAAGGAGGCTGATGGTGCAGAAGATGCGAAATGTAGAGAAAAGGTGCAGCAATCAGGAGGGAGACAGCAGGGGAAAGAAATGTTACGATATGTTCAGCGGGTAGTGTTTTGCAAAATTCCAAGAGGCCTGCACACGACACTTAACACTTAGGGTACTGATTAAGCTGTATTAGTGTAGGTGGTACCTAATTGATCAAGACTGCGCTCACTGATTGTTATGGGACCAAAATGAGCACTTTTCCAAGTTCTGTGACTTGGTTGAACCCAGCACAAAATTATTGTATCCACGGTGCAATTCAGTCATAAACATGCTAGCTAGTAGATTGTTATCAACTGAGATGTAACAGGAAATGGGAAGTATAAGGAATATACTGCAAGATTCCGCCGGAGATAGCGCATCATTTCTTCATAGTATTCCCCTTCTCTGTAAACTCTACGGGCAAAGCAGGTATTCCATTGTAATCGTTTTCGGATGCAATAATCCACAATCCTGACACCAAAATTATGATCCCAGTGTTACTCCAAAGAAGTTAACTTGTGTATCAACAACAGGAATTAGGATACAAAAAAACATGAAGTGGTACAAGGGAGTTATTCGAGAAGGCCTCTAATGAAGGAACCAATTACATGGTATAAGCATAGAGTACCAAGGCACCACAATGTACCATGGGGCCATGGCTACAATTAGGGTTGTGCAAAAACGCAAACAGTAGAAACCGACAGCAACCTTCTTAGTGCAACCTTCCTTAGGTTCACCGGGTGAGCAAAGAAACCAGAAATGAACTGGCCCTACCCACTTTTAGAATATAAAAAAATGGCTAGCTTTTGGTTCTCAATGTTTATCAGGGATTCACTCTTGATGCAACTGGTTTAGCTGTAACAGGTGGCGTAGATGTGTAGCCAAACAGTAGAGCGCAAAGGTGAAGAGCAATCCAAAAACTCATGTGCGAAATTAACACATCATGTGCCTCCCAGGGTTCCAGACCTGGAGGTAACTTGACAGGCTTAGTTAAATTCAACTAAATTAGTCCCTGTTGATCTAAAAAAAACTCCAACCCAATCTGCCTTTACCAAACCAAAAGTTCCTACAAGCTTGTTCGAGAAGTAAACAGATGCCGTGATTCACTTCTGAGGCACTCTAAAGCCTAGTACTGCAACTACCGAAATTGAGCATCACATGCCACTCCGCAGCCTCCTACCTAAATGCAGCTAGTAAGGATGATATCAAGAAAGGTGCAAGGTATATATATGCGAATGCGACCCTCTGATCGTTGCATCAGATCAACTAGACATCAACTCGAAGCGGCATTAAGTCTTACTGATGTAGTATCATTTCGAGCTCAAAAGCAGCCACCAGGGATTGCAGCTTGCAGCAGAGCAAATGTAATCCAAAGGATGGAGGTGAAGTGGTAGGGGAAGGTGGGCAGTAGGTACCTGCGATGCCACTCGTCCTTGGTGTGGAGCGTGGACTGGAGACGCTTGGGGAGGGACTCCCAGGGGCACTCCTCCCCGATGGCTTTGACGACCATCTGCTCCTCGACGGCCGCCGACATGGCCGGGGCGGGGGATGGGTTGGTGGGCGGGTGTGGTGGATCTGACCCCGGGATCAGATCACGATCTCGCGTTGGTGACAAGTCGGAAGCGGAAGAGGAGGGATTGTGGACTGGGGACGTGCGACGCCCCCTGCCGGAAGCTGGAAGCCGGCCGGTGCGAGCTTCCGGCTGTGGTACGCTGGCTGAGGGACGGAGACGGAGGCTCCTTCCTTTCCTTTCCTTGTCCGGCAAAACAAAACCGCAGACGAAGCTTTGAAACTGGCCGTGGTCAATCGTTTTCCTCTTCGCGGCTACAAGTCCATGCTGCTTTTTTTTTAAGGAAAGTGCTGTGCCTCCCACGGGGATCTGATTTCTCAGCCCCGGTCCCTAGCTGTGATCAGATTTGCATGTAGTAAAAAAACACCTCCAGCAGTAAAAATAACACCCTGGCGGCAATTGTATGTAGCGAAAAACGGTTTAGCCATGAAACAAAAGAAAAAGTCTAATCTTGCCGGAGTCTCGCCGGAGACCTCGTAGCAAACATATTACGCAGATGTAGCAAAACTGCAAATAAATTGTAGCAATTTTTTTATTCATATCCTGCAAATCCTCTAAGACATCAATGGAGACATCGTCTGCAGCCGGCAACAACGCCGTCCGAAGTTGCAGCAACTCCGTCCGCCCAGGACAGCAACGCCACAAGCTACTAGTAGCAACGCCCTATGCCTATGGTAGCAAAAATCCACCCTCCGCCGGTAGCAATGTCGGACACCTTAAATAGCAAAACCGACCTCCGCAGGTAGCAATGCCGCAGGCCTAAGGCAGCAAAACTCCTAACGAAGCAGAGGAGCGCGAGATGGAGGCGGCGCTGGTAGCATCGGCGACGACCGCTTGTAGCATCGACGCCCTCGGCTGGTAGCACCAGTGACAGCCACTAGTAGCATCCCAAAATTGGGCTACACAGCAGCGTCGTCGACCGGAGCATGGCTGTAGCACGACGCCCGAAGCATGGCTGTAGCACGGCGGCTGGAGTGGCTGGCCGCGGGGGCGCGGTGGCGCGTGGGTGGGGCGTTGCGGCCCGAACTCGTGCGAAGGGACGACGAGCACATGACAACGGGGAGAGGAGGACCTCGCGGCGCCATGGGCGCACCTAGCAGCGGCGCGCGACGGCAGCCAGAGCATTGCTGGGGCACGACGGCGGAAGTAGTTGGGGTGCGGCGGCACGTGGTCGGGACGCTGCGGCCCGAGCTCGTGCGGAGGCTCCCTGGTCGGCCTCCTTTGCTCAGTCTCGGCCGCTCCATTGCTTGTAGAGAGAAGATAAGGGAAAAAGGAGTGGAGAGGAGTTGACGTGTTCTGTGGTCCCGAGAGTGTCACACGCGGATGAAGGAGGTTCACACGATGCGGAGCATCGGACGACGTTGGACCCGGAGGTTGCGTTGCTCGCAGCCCCGGGGGGAATCCAATCATTTTCCTTTTTTTTAATCTTGCGCCAAAGGCGCGGTGAGCCGGTGAGGGCTCGTTTCGTTCATTATGAACGAGTGAAATTTAACTAGGAGTAGTGCTTCCTCGCATCCTTTTTCGCATAGGTGGAGATCTTCTTGTCCAACTAGCTACAATGGATTGGCCAAGTCTAAAATCATGTTCTGCATTCAGTTTAGATGCCAACAAGTCACTCCGATCTCCCCCAAAAAAATGCCATCTCGTCCTTCTTTCTGCACTTTGTTTGATAGTCTGCAAAGCACAGCAACGAGTTTGGTTGCAACCTACTGATGTCCGGGTGATCTTACATCGCATGTTAGAGTGTATGAGGATGATAACCCCAAATGCAAGGAATCACCGTAGTACAAGTCGATAAGTATTTTAGTGTCAAAACCACGAGGATCTGAAGGTAAAATATCTACTATCTAAAGCCCTATAACCACACTGGAGGGGGTGGAGTCCACCGGAGGCGATTCCGGCAGCGTTTCCCCCCTTCGATCTCCGCTAGCGGCGGCCTACTGACTCTTTGTTTATGTGTTTTTATCTCCGCCATAGTAGCGTCGAGGAAACCCCAGGGTGTCATGTATATAGGGGTTTTTAGGTCGAAACAAGTCGGTTCGCGAAAGATTCAGGTGAATCGGAAGGACGAGGCGAAAAAGAGCACATGTATCGCGCCCTAGGTGGGGACGCGCTACCTGACCTTTTTCCCGGCCTGTTGACCTCCTGGTGTTCCACTTTCGCTCATTTTTTGTCTCGAAATTTTCGAAGCGTGGCCCACGACATTGCCCTTTTTTGAGTCACGTAGCTCCTGGAAAGTCAAAAATACTAATAGAAGGCGTTTTTTTCAAGACAGAGTTGGAACCAGACGAGAGGGGGTGTAGTATCCCAGGTTTGGAGGCTACAAAATGAGATAACACCATAGTGTGCATTGCATTCATGCATAGAAAATTCGGGTAATTTTTGCTTTTTCAAATAAAACTTGTCACAGTAACTAAAGTTTCACTTGACTTGCTGGAATTAAAGTAGATCATCAAGTCAAGCGCTATAAACTTCACTATGATCTTTGCTAAAACCTTGTTTTGGGTAGAGATGATTTGATATATGGGTTAGATCAAAGAGGATTAGCTTTACAATAACAACACTTTAAGTGAGGATCAAATACCAAATCCTATAAAGGGTCATAACATGGTATTCCTTACAACAACACATTCTTTAAGAATCAAACCCTAACATATTAACACTTAAAAGTTGGTAATTACCTTTGTGTGTAATTTAATTCACTTCTAAATTTATTACCAAATAAGGTAAACCACATGGTCTAAAGTGCATAAAAGGCACACATTCTTATTTAAATCATAACTTATTAAATATATGGAATATCATAAAACTAAATCCGTTTACATTACGAATTGTAGTTTAAACTATTTGAATAAAACTAACTATGAGTATTGTGAAACTCATATGATCATGCATTGGTGAAATCAAACACTGGTGACCCACAAGTATAGGGGATCGCAATAGTCTTCGAGGTAAGTGAAACCCAAATTTATTGATTTGACACAAGGGGAGCCAAAGAATATTTATAAGCTTTAACAAGTGAGTTGTCAATTCACCTGCACCTGAAAATAGACTTGCTCGCAACAGTTTATCAGTAGTAACAGTTTTATAGCAGTGGGAGTAGTGAAGTAACAGCAGTAGCGAAATAAAAACAGCAGTAGCGATGATTGCAGTAGACAGCAGGATTAAAATATTGTAGGCATAGGGATGGATGAACGGGCGTTGCATGAATGAGAGAGTCCATGTAATAGCATGACATAGGCATTGATAATGACAAAAGCATCCTAGCATAATATATCCATAGGCATGTGTTTCTATTTAGTCGTGCGTGCTCGCAATGAAAAACTTGCACGACATCTTTTGTCTTACCAGCCCGTTACAGTGGGGCCTCTAGGGAAACTACTGGTAATTAAGGTACTCATTTTAATAGAGTACCGGAGCAAAGCATTAACACTCCATGAACACACGTGATCCTCACATCATAGCCATCCCCTCTGGTTATCCCAATTCTTGGTCACTTTGGGGCCTCGGGTTTCAGACAACAATATGTGTATACAACTTGCATATATGATCAAAAACAATAATTATCCTCATGAATCAATAACATGTTCAGATCTGAGATCATGGCACTCGGGCCCAAAGTGACAAGCATTACGCATAGCAAGTTGCAACAATGTCAAAAATACTAACAACATATACTAGGCACTATGCCCATAACAATCTTATAGCTATTACATGACCAATCTCATCCAATCCCTACCATCCCCTACAGCCTACAGCGGGGAATTACTCACACATGGATGGGGGAATCATGGATGGTTTATGGAGAGGCGTCGGTGATGGCGATGGCGATGATCTCCTCCAAATCCCCGTCTCGGCAGGGTGCCAGAACGGAACTTCTGGTCCCCGGATTGGGGTTTCTGGTGGCGGCGGAGCAGCGGAACTCTTTCTGGAAAAACTTCAAACACCCCTCAGTTTTTAGGTCCAGGGGCATCTTATAGTGCGAAGGAGAGGTCGAAGGGGTGGCCGAAGCGGCCACACCACCCCTAGGCGCGGCCAAGCCCTGGCCCGTGCCTAGGGCAGGTGTGGGCCCCTCGTGGCCCCCTCTGTCTCGTCTTCTTCCTCCGGGAGTCTTCAGATGAAATATTGGGTTTTCTATATTTTCCAGGATTTTTCCCGAAAGTTGGATTTCTGCACAAAAACAAGACACCAGAGCAATTCTGCTGAAAACAGTGTTAGTCCACGTTAGTTGTATTCAAAACACACAAGATAGAGGGCAAACAATAGCAAAAGTGTTCGGGAAAGTGGATACATTTTGGACGAATCAACTCTCCCCAAGCTTAGCTTATTGCTTGCCCTCAAGCAATTTAGTGACAACTGAGTGCGATAAAAGAAACTTTCACGAACCTATTTTCTTCATATGGTGTATATATTCTCACTACATGATCGAATGCTCAGGCAATTCATAATAAGAAGCATGCAAATAAGAATACTTAATAGTTATGCAAGTCATGAAAAGATACCGACACAATAATAAGCAACATGAAACATAAGTAGTAGCAGGATTGCACTGTTCATAATATGATATGATAAAGTGGTATCTCGCTTGCCCTATTTGTGGAGCAAAACATAAATGTCGGGGCACCTCTGAAGTTCAACAGAAGACTAGAAGTAAAAAATGTCGAAAGAATCAAGCATCACAGTTATGCCACAATTAATCTTATTCCGGGACAAGCATATTAAACTAAGAATGACAACTATGCTCTCAAGAAAATGCTCGGAGAATGGATGGTGACTCAACATAAAAGTATAAGATTGGCCCTGCGCAGAGGGAAGTAGGATTGCTCATGTGCTAGAGCTTTTCAATTTTGAATGCAATAGGAGTGTGGAATGTATATTTTTTGAGAGATGCAACTCATGTCAACGGTAGTGATAAATAATATGTCTCATGCATAACACTTCATATAAGTTGCTCGCCTCATACATAATATACTAATAGTACTCACACCTTATCCTAATTAGCTTGGATTTCCATCGATTTTCATCGCATACATATGTTTCAACCAAGTGTCACAAAGGGGTACCTCATTGCCTCCTGTACAAAGGTCCCAGGAGATGAATTTCATTTGATTTCTCAAGTTTGATAAATCTCAACTTTTGGACATCCATACCGGGAAGACAAGAACGACAGATATTCAGACTTTTGTCCAACTGAAACTTCCACCATGTGAACATGGCTTTAGTTGGCGGCCCAATGTTCCTCTCTAACAATATGCATACTCCAATCTTTGCAACTCATGGTAAATCACCCTTACTTCAAACAAGATGAGCATGCATAGCAATTCACACGATATTCAACAAGGCAAGTTGATGGTGTTCCCCATGACAGCATGGTTATCACACAACAAGCAACTTATAAGAACTGAAATACATAAGACATAATACTCACCACAATAGTTTTAGACTACTTTCTCATGAGCTATAAATTACACAAAACAAGTGATGATAATTTTGAAGGTTTAAGGATAGCACACAAGCAATTCACTTTGGAGTGGCAGCGAAATACCACATATAGATATGTATGGTGGCATAATTGGCACTTTGGTTTTTAGTATTTGGATGCACGAGTAGAGCTCATACTCAGTACAAGTGAAGGCTAGCAATAGACTGGCAAGCGACTATCGAGAAAGCATTAGCTGTCATAATCATGCTTGCGACGGATAAAATTAACGGAAGCATAAAAGTACTACAAGAACTCCGAGTCAAGATAAATCATCGAGGCTTAAATGACTTTTGTTTTAGTATTATGCATGCTTGTGTTGGAGATATGCCCAAGAGGCAATAATAAAATGGTTATTATAATATATCTTTGTGTTTATGATAATGTTTACATACCATGCTATAATTGTATTACCGAAACATTGATACATGTGTGTTATGTAAACAACAAGGAGTCCCTAGTAAGCCTCTTGTATAACTAGCTTGTTGATTAATAGATGGTCATGGTTTCGTGATCATGAACATTGGATGTTATTAATAACAAGGTTATGTCATTAATGAATGATGTAATGGATACACCCAATTAAGCGTAGCATAAGATCACGTCATTAAGTTATTTGCTATAAGCTTTTCGATACATAGTTACCTAGTCCTTTCGACCATGAGATCATGTAAATCACTTATACCGGAAAGGTACTTTGATTACATCAAACGCCACTCGCGTAAATGGGTGGTTATAAAGGTGGGATTAAGTATCCGGAAAGTATGAGTTGAGGCATATGGATCAACAGTGGGATTTGTCCATCCCGATGATGGATAGATATACTCTGGGCCCTCTCGGTGGAATGTCGTCTAAATAGCTTGCAAGCATATGAATGGTTCATAAGAGACCACATACCACGGTACGAGTAAAGAGTACTTGTCATGAGACGAGGTTGAACGAGGTATAGAGATACCGATGATCAAACCTCGGACAAGTAAAATATCGCGTGACAAAGGGAATCGGTATCATATGTAAATGGTTCGACCGATCACTAAAGTCATCGTTGAATATGTGGGAGCCAATATGGATCTCCGGATCCCGCTATTGGTTATTGGTCTGAGAGAAGTCTCAACCATGTCTACATAGTTCGCGAACCGTAGGGTGACACACTTAAGGTTTGATGTCGTTTAAGTAGATATGGAATATGGAATGGAGTTCGAAGTTTTGTTCGGAGTCTCGGATGGGATCCAGGACATCACGAGGAGTTCCGAATGTTCCGGAGAATAAGATTCATATATAGGAAGTCACTTTCCAAGTTTGGAAATGATCCGGTGAATTTATGGAAGGTGGTTTCTAGAATTATCCGGAATAAATCACTATGGAAGGAGGAGCCCCGGAGGGACTCCACAAACCCTAACCAGCCAACCAAGTGGGAGGGTGGAGTCCATGGTGGACTCCACCACCTTGGCCGGCCAACTAATGGGGGGAAGGGGAGAGTCCCTATCCCTCTAGGTTTCGTCCATAAGGCAGTTTTTCTGTTGGGGTCTTATTCGAAGACTTTGGGCAAACCCTTGGGGTTCCACCTATATATTGAGGAGGAGAGGGAGAGGGGCAGACCATGGCTTGGCCGCACCACCCCTGCCCCCTTGAGGCCGAAGCCCATAGCCCCCTCTCCCCAAACCCTAGCCTCCCCTCCTCCACATACAAACTCCCGCAGCGCATAGGCGAAGCCCTGCCGGAGTTCTCCACCACCACCGCCACCACGCCGTCGTGTTGCCGGGATTCCGAGGAGGATCTACTACTTCCGCTGCCCGCTGGAACGGGGAGAAGGACGTCGTCATCAACACCGAACGTGTGACCGAGTACGGAGGTGCTGCCCGATTGTGGCACCGTCAAGATCTTCTACGCGCTTTTGAAAGCGGCAAGTGATCGTCTACCGCAAGCAACGAGAGCCTCCTCTCGTAGGCTTTGGAAATCTTCAAGGGTTAGTCTCGTTCATCCCCTCGTTGCTCCCATCTTCTAGATTGCATCTTGGCTTGGATTGCGTTCTCGCGGTAGGAATTTTTTTGTTTTCTATGCTACGAATCCCAACAGTGGTATCAGAGTCGTGTCTATGCATAGATGGTTGCACGAGTAGAACACAATTGTTTTGTGGGCGTTGATGCTTTGTTGTCTTTAGTTCGAGTACTTTGCATCTTTGTGGCATGGTGGGATGAAGCTGCTCGGGCTAACTTTACATGACCGCGTTCATGAGACTTGCTCCACGTTCGACATGCAACTTGTATTGCATAAGTGGCTTTGCGGGTGTCTGTCTCTCCCACCATAGTGAAGATTCAATTTACTATTTCTATTGACAACACTAGTATCACCGTTGTGGTTCATGTTCGTAGGTAGATTGGATCTTACTCGAAAACCCTAAACCACGTAAAATATGCAAACCAAATTAGAGACGTCTAACTTGTTTTTGCAGGGGTTTGGTGATGTGATATGGCCATGATGTGATGATGAATATGTATGAGATGATCATTATTGTATTGTGGCAACCGGCAGGAGCCTTATGGTTGTCTTTAAATTTCATGTTGAGTAGTATTTCAAAGTAGTTGTAATAGTTGCTACATGAGGTGAACAACCATGAAGACGGCGCCATGGACCTTGACGCTACGCCGACGATGATGGAGATCATGCCCGTTGATGATGGAGATCATGTCCGTGCTTTGGAGATGAAGATCGAAGGCGCAAAGACTAAAGGGCCATATCATATCACATATGAATTGCATGTGATGTTAATCCTTTATGCATCTTATTTTGCTTAGAACGCGACGGTAGCATTATAAGATGATCCCTCACATTAATATCAAGATAATAAAGTGTTCTCCCCTCGTATGCACCGTTGCACAGTTCGTTGTTTCGAAGCATCTCGTGATGATCGGATGTGATAGACTCAACGTTCACATACAACGGGTGTAAGCCATGTTGCACACGCGGAATACTAGGGTTTGCTTGACGAGCCTAGCATGTACGTACATGGCCTCGGGACAACGGAAACCGAAAGGTTGAACACGAGTCATATGGATGATATGATCAACATGTTGATGTTCACCATTGAAGCTACATCATCTCACGTGATGATCGGTTTTGGTGTAGTGGATGTGGATCGTGTACCACTTAACAACTATGAGGGATGTTGTAATAAGTGGGAGTTCATTAGTAATTAGATTAAAACATGAACTAATTATCATAAACATAGTCTGAGTAGTATTTTGAATTAATTTGTAGTATTGGCATCCGTTTTCTACCAAGCGCTAGTCTTGTTATTGAGATAGAAATACTGTTAAAATCTGACAATAAACTTTTAGTAAACCTCACATTGTTGATTCAAAGAGTTGTGGTTTCAATTAGTACCTAAAGTTATCTTGTCTCCATGAAACTTGAAATTCAAATCTGTTTGAAAAGTAAGGAGATGAAAATTTTGTTTTCAGAAATAATCAAGGTATGAGATATATGTGATATCTAAGACCTTATTGCAAGATGATAGAATATAATTTGGTGAGACTACATAAACTCATAAGTTTTATGGGAATGTACGAAGGTTGAAGACGCAAGGCGTCCCAATCCTCCAACTATTGGGGCACTAACGATATTCGCATATCCATGAAGTGATCGTCCTTAGTATGCACCGTTGCTAAGACTCGTCGTTTCGAATACTAAGGTATAGATTCTACGTGTGCATACAACGGGTGCAAGCCAGATTTGCACATGCGAATACTGAGGTTATACTTTACGAGCCTAGCACGTACAGACATGGTCTCGAAAAGTCATCATGATGTGATGGATAAAATTATGAGTGAAATTGTTCATCATATTAAAAGGTTACTAATAGTGAAATCCGGAACACTTGTCATATGATGATCAACTTCAAAGTAAGAACCTCAAGGTTATTGGTATTTGACCAACAAACCTAGAAGTTATTGATGTTGAAGTGTTTTTCTGAATAATGAGGAAAGCTAAAAGAGAAACTACAAAAGATTATTGGCAGAAAGAAAGAAAAGACTAGAAAGTCTAGCTCAGGTGTATATAAATGATATACATGTTATGGATGTATTCCTCGTTTGGTCACACAATGAAATTCTTGGGTATTTGTACCATATTGGTTGGTATGAAGTGTCATACAAAACAACCCAATACAAGAATACAATGGCCTAAGTGACTGACAAGGAATATGATAGGTATGCACGTCTGGAACAAAAATAAAGTGTTATTATGTTCATCGTTGGCATTCTATCTAGCCCTTAGAATTTATAATAAAGAACTTAATAATTGTTATTTTGCTTTGGTCAAATGAAAACAATGAGTTGTTCAAATTATGACATTACTCCATGTACGATAGATAAGTTATTATAAATCTTAATGGTGAAACACACACACACATAATACTGACGCTAAAATGCCATAAGGCAAATGATTTGAATTCCACTTATTTGTGGAACCGCCATTTAGGTCATGTTAGAAAGGAACGCATGAAGGAACTCCATGCAAATGGATTTTTGGAGTCATTTGATTTTTGAATCGTTTGGCGCTTGCAAATCTTTTCTAAAAGAGAATGACTAAAATACCGTTCATAGGCCAAGAGTTGAACGGGTGATACGTCCAAATTGCATCACTATTTTATATCATAATTTGCTGTTATTCATTGATATATTTCATATTTGGAGATGATACTTATGTTATTTCATCTATTTTGCATGTTTCATGATTATTGGAGGATCGCGCACCGGAGCCAGGATTCTGCTGGAAAAAGCACCGCCAGAATGCAATATTTTGGAAGATCAACAGTTGACGGAAATTACATGAAAAATCCTATTTTTCCAGATGACGAAGGGAGCCAGAAGGGGGAGCCGAGGGGACCCGAGGTGGGCCCACCTCATAGGCCGGCGCAGCCCAAGGCCTGGCCGCGCCGCCCTGTGAGGAGGGGGCCCACAGCCCCCTCTCGCCTCCTTTTCTTCGCGTACGCCTTCGTCCCGAAAACCTAAGCTCCAGGGGTACATCGCGAAGAGACACAGCCGCCTCGCGCGGGCGGAGAACACCGAGAGAGAAAAGAGCTCTCCGGCAGGCTGAGATCCGCCGGGGAAATTCCCTCCCGGAGGGGGAAATCGACGCCATCGTCACCGTCATCGAGCTGGACATCATCTCCATCACCATCATCATCATCTTCATCATCATCACCGCCGTCTCCACCGCCGCACGCCGTCACCGCTGTAACAATTTGGGTTTGATCTTGATTGTTTGATAGGGGAAACTCTCCCGGTGTTGATTTCTACTTGCTATTGATGCTATTGAGTGAAACCGTTGAACCAAGGTTTATGTTCAGATTGTTATTCATCATCATATCACCTCCGATCATGTTCCATATGATGTCTCGTGAGTAGTTCGTTTAGTTCTTGAGGACATGGGTGAAGTCTAAATGTTAGTAGTGAAGTATGGTTGAGTAATATTCAATGTTATGATATTTAAGTTGTGGTGTTATTCTTCTAGTGGTGTCGTGTAAACGTCGACTACACGACACTTCACCTTTATGGGCCTAGAGGAATGCATCTTGTACTCGTTTGCCAATTGCGGGGTTGCGGAGTGACGAAACCCGAGCCCCCGTTGGTATATCGATGCGAGGAGGGATAGCAGGATCTCAGAGTTTAAGGCTGTGGTTAGATTTATCTTAATTACTTTCTTGTAGTTGTGGATGCTTGCAATGGGTATAATCACAAGTTTGTATTAGTCCTAGGAAGGGCGGTATGATACGTCTCCAACGTATCTATAATTTCTGATGTTCCATGCTTGTTTTATGACAATACCAACATGTTTTGTTCACACTTTATATCGTTTTTATGCGTTTTCCGGAACTAACCTATTAACAAGATGCCACAGTGCCAGTTCCTGTTTTCTGCTGTTTTTGGTTCCGGAAAGGCTGTTCGGGCAATATTCTCGGAATTCGACGAAACGAAGACCAAACCTCCTATTTTTCCCGGAAGCATCCGGAACACCGAAGAAGAGTCGGAGAGGGGC
>NC_061513.1:213054947-213209677 GCF_022539505.1 Lolium rigidum | reverse complement strand
AATAGATAAGTATAATCTGTTAACTGTTCTCTGACCAAGAACAAAGTTTGCCATCACCAACTATGATTTCTTATGCACCTTTATTTGTGATTACCTTATACTTGTTTCAAGTTGAGTTATATGAGGAAGTTGTTTACTAGAATGTCTTGTGTGAATGAATATGATCCTTCTTGTCCGTATTTGATTTATCGACTCTTCACTCCATAAACATGTGGTCCTGTTTACCGAGTTCAGTTTCGCTTGGGGACAAGCGAAGTCTAAGCTTGGGGGAGTTGATACGTCCAATTTGCATCACTATTTTATATCATAATTTGTTGTTATTCATTGATATATTTCATATTTGGAGATGATACTTATGTTATTTCATCTATTTTGCATGTTTCATGATTATTGGAGGATTGCGCACCGGAGCCAGGATTCTGCTGGAAAAAGCACCGCCAGAATGCAATATTTCGGAAGACCAACAGTTGACGGAAATTATATGAAAAATCCTATTTTTCCAGATGACGAAGGGACATAAGGGGGAGCCCGAGGGGACTCGAGGTGGGCCCACCTCATAGGCCGGCGCGGCCCAAGGCCTGGCCGCGCCGCCCTGTGAGGAGGGGGCCCACAACCCCCTCTCGCCTCCTTTTCTTCGCGTACGCCTTCGTCTCGAAAACCTAAGCTCCAGGGGTACATCGCGAAGAGACACAGCCGCCTATGCGGGGCGGAGAACACCAGAGAGAAAAGAGCTCTCCGGCAGGCTGAGATCCGCCGGGGAAATTCCCTCCCGGAGGGGGAAATCGACGCCATCGTCACCGTCATCGAGCTGGACATCATCTCCATCACCATCATCATCATCTTCATCATCATCACAGCCGTCTCCACCGCTGCACGCCGTCACCGCTGTAACAATTTGGGTTTGATCTTGATTGTTTGATAGGGGAAACTCTCCCGGTGTTGATTTCTACTTGTTATTGATGCTATTGAGTGAAACCGTTGAACCAAGGTTTATGTTCAGATTGTTATTCATCATCATATCACCTCTAATCATGTTCCATATGATGTCTCGTGAGTAGTTCGTTTAGTTCTTGAGGACATGGGTGAAGTCTAAATGTTAGTAGTGAAGTATGGTTGAGTAATATTCAATGTTATGATATTTAAGTTGTGGTGTTATTCTTCTAGTGGTGTCGTGTAAACTTCGACTACACGACACTTCACCTTTATGGGCCTAGGGGAATGCATCTTGTACTCGTTTGCCAATTGCGGGGTTGCCGGAGTGACAGAAACCTGAGCCCCCGTTGGTATATCGATGCAGGGAGGGATAGCAGGATCTCGCAGTTTAAGGCTGTGGTTAGATTTATCTTAATTACTTTCTTGTAGTTGCGGATGCTTGCAAGGGGTATAATCACAAGTTTGTATTAGTCCTAGGAAGGGCGGTACATTAGCATAGGTTCACCCACACAACACTTATCAAAACAATGAAGATTAATTAGTCTGTATGTAGCGAAAACACTAGACTAAAATCCCGTGTGTCCTCGAGAACGTTTGGTCATTATAAGTAAACAAACCGGCTTGTCCTTTGTGCTAAAAAGGATTGGGCCACTCGCTGCAATTATTACTCTCGCACTTTACTTACTCGTACTTTATTCATCCGTTACATCAAAACCCCCGAATACTTGTCCGTGAGCATTTACGAGTGAATCCTCCATCGAAACTGCTTGTCAACACCTTCTGCTCCTCGTTGGGATCGACATTCTTACTTATCGAAGATACTACGATACACCCCCTATACTTGTGGGTCATCAACGGGCAACTAACTTAGTGGAAACATACATAATGATATATGTGGTTCACTAGGCATAGTTGTGTGCGGGAGATTCTTCTACTTCATGAAAACTTTCAACAATGAATTGAGTATATATATATATGTGGATATATTCGATAAGGAAGAAGTTTGAAAAATTTGAATGGATTCAAATAAATTTCAGCATGAAGTGGAAATCATCGTAATAGAAAAGTCAAATATCTATAATTGGATCATGGTGGAAATATTTGAATTACGAGTTTTAGCGAACATCTAAGAGAGTTATGAAATTGTTCTACAACTCACGTTTCTTGGAGTATCATAGTGATGGTGAAGTATCTAAGAGATGTATCCAAACCTTGTTGGGTCAACGATGAGATAAAATATTGATGCCATTATATTTTTGTGGATTATGCTTTAGTGACTACTGCTTTTACACTAAATAGAGCTTCATCATGATCCGTTGAAATGACACCATACGAGTTATGGCATGGGTATAAACCCTAATAGTCCTTTCTTTAAATTTTGGTCTAAGAGTTTACAACCAAAATCGGATGAATGTCTTTGTTGGTTATCCCAAAGTATTGATTGGGAATTCTTTCCACTATGATACAAAGACAAAAGTGTTTGTCGATGTTTCTTATTTATTTCCAAGAAATTTTTCTAGCGAAGTATTAGAGTGGGAGGACAATATAATTTGATAAGGTTTATGAACCTGAGCATAATGATCAAAGTAGCGCAGCATCGGAATTGGTTCCGGAAGCGGCCACGACGATCATGGCTCCCATGACTACAAAGTGTTTTAGCCATGGAGATCGAAGTACATATTGAACCTTGTAGGTATGGTTTACTTTGTGATCAAATAAATGATTTGTGGACAAAGGATTGATTTTGAACAATGATAAACCAACTACAAACAAAGAAGTTATGATGGGCCCTGACTCCGTTAAAATGGCTATACGCCATGAAATCTAAAATTGATGAAGCTTGACTTGTCGAAAAGTTGTTTACGACAAAGTTCAAAGAGTTGACTACGATAAGATTAGATCTTCCGTAGCAATGCTTATAGTCTATGTGGATTATTCTAGTAATCGCTACATATTTCATTTATGAGATATGCTAGTAGGATGGCAAAATACATTACTTAACAGAAGTGTGTATTAAAGGTGTATACAAGATACAACCAAGAGTTTTTGCTAGTCCGTAGAATACTAGATAGGTATACTAACTTCAATTGGATGAAGTGAGTATCGCGGAGTTGGAATCTTCACCGGATGAAATAGTCAAAGAGTTTTTGATTTCATCAGAAACGATGAAGATGCTTGCATTTGCAAGAAATTAAGTGGGAGCGCTAAGACATATTTATAATACTTATGTAGATGACATATAGTTGGTTATAAATGATGTAATTATATACTTGATTAAAAAGGTTTCATTGAGAATTAACTTAGTGAAAGGATAAGGACTGAAACATATTTAGTGTTAAGATCTATGAAGATAGATTGAAACACATAATAAGTTTAAGTCAAAGTACATAGAATGGATATTGAAGTAGTTCAATATAGAAATATTAAGAAGGTGTTCTTTTCATGCGAAGGTTTAACAAGACTTGAGTGTAATTGACACTCAATGAGTAAAAACACATGAGTGATTTTAGATCACGAATAATATGTACAAAATCAGATGTCCTATACTCTAAAGAGTTAGGATCATATACCAGAATGATTCATGTGGTGATCATTGGACAAACAGTAAGAATATCCCTGTGTGCTTTAGAAGAACCAAGGATACATATATAGTTTTATATGGGGTAATGACAAACAAATCGCTGTAAGGTATTGCACCGATATTTGTTTAGTCACATATAAAAATGAAATTCAAATCTCAATTAGACTAAGTGTTGTTTAAAAGGTAGCACAATGCTAGATTTAGAAGAGTTCTAAATATCGTGACGGATTCTACAAATGAAGGCATAGTATGTCATTGTTTTGACCATGACTATGGATGTTTAAGTCGAAGAGTTCTTGGAGAACTTGGTGTAGTTCCGATAGTGTCAGAACTTTGAAGCTATATTGTGTATGACAATATTAGTGACATATTTCAGACCGCGGAATTAAGGTTCCACCAGAGGACTGAACATATAAGAATAATGCCAACTCATTTGGAAAATGAGTGATGCGTTGAGACGCAAATGAATTGCAAAATACATACGTTTCTGAGCGTGTCAGATCCGTTGACTAAAACCTCTCCCGTGAGCAATACATGATAAAGCACCGGAAGGCCAAGGTGTTATATCTTTACAAATGTAAACTAGATTATTGACTCTAGTGCAAGTGGGAGACTGTTGGAGATATGCCCAAGAGGCAATAATAAAATGGTTATTCTAATATATCTTTGTGTTTATGATAATGTTTACATACCATTCTATAATTGTATTAACCGAAACATTGATACATGTGTGTTATGTAAACAACAAGGAGTCCCTAGTAAGCCTCTTGTATAACTAGCTTGTTGATTAATAGATGGTCATGGTTTCGTGATCATGAACATTTGATGTTATTAATAACAAGGTTATGTCATTAATGAATGATGTAATGGATACACCCAATTAAGCGTAGCATAAGATCACGTCATTAAGTTATTTGCTATAAGCTTTTCGATACATAGTTACCTAGTCCTTTCGACCATGAGATCATGTAAATCACTTATACCGGAAAGGTACTTTGATTACATCAAACGCCACCGCGTAAATGGGTGGTTATAAAGGTGGGATTAAGTATCCGGAAAGTATGAGTTGAGGCATATGGATCAACAGTGGGATTTGTCCATCCCGATGACGGATAGATATACTCTCGGGCCCTCTCGGTGGAATGTCGTCTAAATAGCTTGCAAGCATATGAATGGTTCATAAGAGACCACATACCACGGTACGAGTAAAGAGTACTTGTCATGAGACGAGGTTGAACGAGGTATAGAGATACCGATGATCAAACCTCGGACAAGTAAAATATCGCGTGACAAAGGGAATCGGTATCATATGTAAATGGTTCAGTCGATCACTAAAGTCATCGTTGAATATGTGGGAGCCATTATGGATCTCCAGATCCCGCTATTGGTTATTGGTCGGAGAGAAGTCTCAACCATGTCTACGTAGTTCGCGAACCGTAGGGTGACACACTTAAGGTTTGATGTCGTTTAAGTAGATATGGAATATGGAATGGAGTTCGAAGTTTTGTTCGGAGTCTCGGATGGGATCCAGGACATCACGAGGAGTTCCGGAATGGTCCGGAGAATAAGATTCATATATAGGAAGTCACTTTCCAAGTTTGGAAATGATCCGGTGAATTTATGGAAGGTGGTTTCTAGAATTATCCGGAATAAATCAATATGGAAGGAGGAGTCCCGGAGGGACTCCACAAACCTTAACCAGCCAACCAAGCGGGAGGGTGGAGTCCATGGTGGACTCCACCTCCTTGGCCGGTCAAGTAAAGGGGGGAAGGGGAGAGTCCCTATCCCTCTAGGTTTCGTCCATAAGGCAGTTTTTCTGTTGGGGTCTTATTCGAAGACTTTGGGCAAACCCTTGGGGTTCCACCTATATAATGAGGAGGAGAGGGAGAGGGGCAGACCATGGCTTGGCCGCACCACCCCTGCCCCCTTGAGGCCAGCGCCCATAGCCCCCTCTCCCCAAACCCTAGCCTCCCCTCCTCCACATACAAACTCCCGCAGCCGCATAGGCGAAGCTCCGCCGGAGTTCTCCACCACCACCGCCACCACGCCGTCGTGCTGCCGGGATTCCGAGGAGGATCTACTACTTCCGCTGCCCGCTGGAACGGGGAGAAGGACGTCGTCATCAACACCGAACGTGTGACCGAGTACGGAGGTGCTGCCCGATTGTGGCACCGTCAAGATCTTCTACGCGCTTTTGAAAGCGGCAAGTGATCGTCTACCGCAGCAACGAGAGCCTCCTCTCGTAGGCTTTGGAAATCTTCAAGGGTTAGTCTCGTTCATCCCCTCGTTGCTCCCATCTTCTAGATTGCATCTTGGCTTGGATTGCGTTCTCACGGTAGGAAATTTTTTGTTTTCTATGCTACGAATCCCAACAGCTTGAGCATGTGCCAAGTCGATTCAAAGGAAACATTCAGAGGAGGATACCACAATGTCATACCGTTATATGAATAGAGCAATGCAAGCAAACATCTATATGACATATTACCAATTATTAGTAAATTGGAACTAATCATGAGAGAGCATAAACTATTGAGCATCATCAAGTAACATACACCTTACACAAACAAACTAAGCATATTCACGTAAGTGAGTATATGTACAAAAATCAAAACAAGTAGAGTTCATACCAACCTCTCACCACAACTTGAATTGTCGTGACCGTCATTATTGCTCTTCACTTGTGTGGATTGAATAATATAAAATGATAACCAAGATCCAATGAATTCACGGAAGACCGTTGAACCATGAAGCAACTTTACAAAACCAAAGAATAACAATAAATATTTTTGGGTTTTCGATTTTTAATCAACACACAAAGCAAAATCTTTTTTGATTTTTCGCATAGCAAACCATAATAAGAAGATGGATCAAACTAAGAAGCAAATGAAGAAAACAATAGAAATCTTTTTGGTATTTTGTGTTTTGGAAAGTAGAAAAAAAAAGCAAGAACAACAAAAAGAAAGAAAACTAAAATAAACACGCAAATACAACAACTGGCAGAAATCTACCAACCCAGAACAACAGGCAAAGATCGATTTTTATGAAGATGTTATGTAGCTCATCTCGAAAAGTGCTCAACTAACTAAAGTTAGATAACAACCTGGGGGCATATGCTCACAAATTAGCAGCTGAAAATTCTATCCTGGCTATTTATACGAATTTGTATCGTGACATCACAAAATCTATTTTTAGACAGCAACTCCCCAAATTCACACCTCCTTCCTATTAGAGGCTATCCTTGGTATAAAAATGAAACAAATAAGCCAAAGAGGGGTTATTACAGTAGCAACAACTCCCAAGATTCAAACAAAGAGAAATTACTGAAACAAAACTAACAAGAACAAAAAGAAAGCGAAACATGGATATACAAAGTTCCGATTGAATATGATATATAGATGAGTGAGATGTCGGTATACCTCCCCACAAGCTTAGGTTTTTGGCCTAAGTGGAGATCAACCCCATGGTGAGTAGTGGCTCCAGGATGGTGGGTCATCCCTAGCATGATCGTACCCCGACCCTCGTGAGAAAGAAGAAGCTGAAGGCCCATAGTTGAAGTCAGGTTGCTGGTATGGGAATCCAGCAGTGTCGGAGGGCTGGACGGAGTTATCTTTGGCCTCCCCTCCATCGTCCTGCGCATGTCGCTCCTGCCCCGCTATGTATGTGTCAAGCTCCTTCCCACCCTCCTCTGAGAAGATCCTCCCCTGACAAATCTCTTTATAGAGTTCCAGCAATGACTTAGGTCTCTCCTTGATTTTTCCGCATGATCCCCATTGTGGCACTCTGATAGCTGCACATAACTCATTGAGAGGCAAATCGGCAACTATATTGTATATTTTTTAATAAACCATGGGGTCATGTAATTTCCAACTAAATCTGAAGTCCTGCACCACAGACATAGTTAGTTTAACATGTTGGTATATGGTTCACCATCAACAAAACTTTCCAACCCTGCATTGGAAACCAAAGTCCGGAAATCTTGTAGAATTCCTGCAGCATTCATGAATTCCACACATGGATAAAGAGAAGGAAAAACTTCTTCCTCCCGGTGAACCTTCATGACTATTTAATTCCAGTTCATGTTGGTTGAGTTGATATGCATTGCCTTCCATCTCTGAAATTTTTAACAAACCTCATAAAAATTGATTTTAAGAAAAACAAATGAAGGAGAACACTATGGAGACTCATAAGAGGACTAAACATGCATCAAAACAACTTATCCCATCATAATACAAGCACGCAAGCTCACATATCATGTCATCTACAGCAGCAAAATATTCAAGATATACTTCACTAATCAAAATTCTACTTGGATAACCGGAGGAGTCACATACCGGAGAGCAAATGCTTCAAATTTCAGCAAGAAATATGGGCTGAGGAAGGAGATCGAAAAATCACGATGAAGAACAGAAAAAGCACGGGTTTGAGCAATAGGGATGTGTTTTTTCGGGTGAGAGGAGGGAATGGCAGAGGAGGGAGAAAGTGGAGGGCCAAAGGGCCCACACCTGGCCTTGGCGCGGCCAGGGTGTGCCCCACGCGGCCACATGGTGTGGCTGGCCTGTGGGTCCCCCTAGGATGCCCCAGGTGCATCTCAGCCCCTTTTCATGCGTAAAAATTTTCTATACATTTTCTGGAATTTTTTGAGAAACTTTATTTTTGGGCAATTTTCAGAATATGAATATGATTCTATCATAGGAAAAAAATTATGGAATGATGAAAAACCAAATCAAAACCAAGTCTACAACAACTCTAAGACATTCTAATATAAAGTAAATCAATAGTACATAGGTGATAACATAGTTTCATTCATTCAAAATTATTTTGTTAACATGGTTGATCAAGTCTTGTTATCAAAAGAATTTTATATGAAACAAAAATTTGTATTTCGCACAATGATTAGGTTACCTCGACCTCGACGGGAATAGTTCCAATCATGACAATATCATTCTCTTTCTTTGGCATTGGCAAAGGCAAATGGAATTCCCAATCTGGATGGTATCAACATTAATAATTTAGTTTAGACCATATTTCCTATCAATCTTCTTGGGAAAATAAACTGTGTGCTCCTTGTCATCAACATTAAAAGTTACTTTCCCTTGGTTGCAATCAATAACAACCCCTGCAGTGTTAAGAAAATATCTCCCAAGAATAATAGACATATTATCATCTTCCGGTATTTCCAACACAACAAAGTCAGTTAATATCATACAATGATGAGCAACTTGAACAAGAATATCCTCACATATACCAGTAGGAATAGTAGTAGACTTATCAGCCATTTGCAAGGTATATCAGTTGGTATTAATTTTTCTTGATCAAGTCTTCTATAGAGAGAAAAAGGCATAACAGTAACTCCTGCTCACAAATCACATAAAGTAGTTCTAACATAATTATTTTTGATGGAGCATGGAATAGTGGGTATATCTGGATCACAAGCTTCTTCGGAACCTTACCAATAAAGGAGTAATTAGTGAGCATAGTGGAAATTTCCTCATTCGGATTCTTCCTCTTATTAGAGACAATATATTTCATATATTTTGAATAAGGAGGCAATTTAATAGCATCAGTCAAAGGAATTTTCTAAAACAAGGGTTTCATCCATTCACATAACTTATTATAGTGTTATTCCTCCTTTGATTTATGTTTCTTATCAGGAAAAGGCATTGGTTTTTGCACCCAAGGTTCTCTCTCACTACCATGTTTAGTAGCAATGAAATCTTCCTTAGTGTATTTTGTATTCTTGGTATGTTTTTCAGGTTCTTCTTCAATTTCTTCTTGATAGGAAGCATCATTTTTATCATTACCACTTTCAGTTTCAGCATCAGAAATAGATATACTATTAGGATCCTTAGCAGGTTCAGAGGATTCTACAACGGTTTTATGTTTCTTCTTCTTTTTCTTAGACTTAGTCCTAGTATCATTGGCTTGTTGAGAATCTTGTTCAATTCTTTTTGGATGTCCCTCAGGATATAAAGGATACTGAGTAGAAACACCACTTCTAGTTCTTATTTCATAAGCATGTTTTTCTCTAGAAGCATTAACTAGAAAATATTTTTGCACTTTAGTGAGCTGATTAATTTGAGTTTGAACCATGTGGAAATGTTTAACAAGCATTTTAACATCATTAGAGGTTCTTTCCACAATATCATGCAAATTATTGATAGCTCTAAAATTTTCCATTAGGTGATGTTCCACTCTCTTATTAAAATTATCTTGCTTCACAATATAATTATCAAATTCATTTAAGCATTGAGCGGAAGGTTTAGAGTAGGGAATATCTCTAATATCAAAGCATTGGAGAGAGTGTACCTCAATAGTGGAAGAACGGGGGATTGGCTTACATAATTATTCTATAGGTGGTAGATTCTTCACATCTTCAGATTTAATTCCCTTCTCCTTAAGAGATTTCTTGGCTTCCCTCATCACTTCATCATTTAATTCAATCATTCCCCTTTTCTTCGGTGTTGGTATTGGCTCCAGCGTAGTCCAATCATCATAATTCTTGCTTATTTTGGCCAACAATTCCTCAGCTTTAGCCGGAGTTCTTTTCCTGAAAACACAACCCGCACAACTATCTAGGTATGTCCTAGATTCAACGGTTAGTCCATTATAGAATATATCAAGGAATTCATTTTTTAGCTAATGGATGTTTAGGTAGTGCTCTAATTAAAGAACAAAAGCTTTCCCATGATTCAGGAAATTTCTCTCCTTCTACCTGCACAAAGTCAAAGATTTTCTTCAAAGCAACATGTTGAGCACTAGCAGGGAAATATTTCTGAAAGATGCATTAACCAAACCAATAGGACTATTAATAGATCCAGGAGACAAATTATCATACCAATTTCTAGCTGTTCCTTTCAAAGAGAAAGGAAAAAATTTGTGACAAAGTAAGTGTGTATCTTAATATCATCGGAGAATAAATTGCTCAAAGTAGAGAGTTCATTCATATGTTTCATAGCACTTTCATTTTCAGTACCACAGAAAGGTTCTTTCTCAACAATAGATATGTAAGATAAATCCAGAGAGAAATCATAATCATTATCCCTAATATTTATGGGAGATGTGGCAAATTTAGAATCAGGAGACAAATTATATCTAACAACTCGTCTTGCAAGAAGACTTCTCATAGCACTTGCACATCTAGTAGCATGACATTCTTCAATGAAGTCATCACCAAGTTCAATATAAGTTTCATCCAGATCATCACTAGGATTCCCCCTAGCTTGAGGTGAACTAACATGTGTTATAGTATTTTCAGCATTTTCAATTTGTTTAGCTCTAGCAATTGTAGTATCTAGGAAAGGACCTAACGAACCACTCTTATCAAGCACAGTAGAAGCATCATCAAAATCATCAGGAGCATTATCAGATTCAGCAGAAGTAGCAGTAGCATGTGGTGGAGTAAGAAGCTTACTCATAACAGATGGCGAATCAAGAGCGACAGAGGTGTTCAGAGTTGTACCTCTTCTAGTAGTGGATGGAAATATAGGGAACTTCGATTCAGGAGCTTTCCCCATAATGAATAAATTGCATCGAACAATATCACCTTCAAGTGGGCTTGTAAATAAAGCTATGCTCCCCGGCAACAACGCCGGAAAATAGTCTTGATGACCCACAAGTATAGGGGATCGCAACAGTCTTCGAGGGAAGTAAAACCAAAATTTATTGATTCGACACAAGGGGAGCTAAAGAATATTTATAAGCTTTAAAGTGAGTTTTCAATTCACCTGCACTGAAAAAAGACTTGCTCGCAACGGCTTATCAGTAGTAACAGTTTTATGGCAGTGGGAGTAGTGAAGTAACAGCAGTAGCGATGATTGCAGTAGGCAGCAGGATTAAAATACTATAAGCATAGGGATGGATGAACGGGCGTTGCATGAATGAGAGAGTCCATGTAAAAGCATGACATAGGCATCTATTATATATTAAAAGTACATTACGGGGTCACCAAAAAATAGAGAAATCGCTAGAAAATACCACAAAAATCAGAAACATCCGACCGTTAATTGAGCTAATTAGGCAATCATTACCGTTTGATCTCCATAATAGTTAATTGACATCAGATTTCAATAGAATTACCCACCAATGCCCTACATTAGTTTTCATCATACCGCTTCGGTGTCCTGTATAGCTAATAGAAGTTAGCGATCAAATCAAAACCTAAAAAAAAATACACGACCTCCCCTCATGTCCCCATGTCCTCACGTACTCCGTTGTATATGCCTTCGCGTGCTCCGCCGGCCGGCCGGCCGACCTCCTCCAAGTGCAGCACATGCCTGGCTAATACTTCAATCTCGATTTGCCTCATTGGCGGAACATAGTTAACAGAACTCCACTATACATAGAGTCGTCCAAGAGCTATGTACGAATCTAAGACTTGCTTCATGGAGACATCCCAGATTTATGCCGTGGTTTCAGGAACCGGACTTCATCATTGTCAATGATGCATGCTTCCCAGTCCCAGTCCCATTCCTCTCGGCGCCATACAGATCTGGACGAGATCTCTCAACCTGATCTTTAGGTTCTCAGGGAAGAACATCAATGATGCAGTCTTCCTTGCAGGTCCTCACGCACGCGTTCCTCCGTACCCTTGAGTTCGTCTTGATGTTCTGAAACGGCCGGCCGGCTGACTGTGATAACATGTAAATGTAAGTGTGTATGGACTTGAAGCTGAGGCAGACCAGTACTGTTGGAATAAACCCTGCATCTAGCTGTTAGGGAGTTTTACTTTCAGTTTCGTCAGTTAGACACTTAGCAGTTTTTTCCCTTCAGTTGTTTCTGTAAACGGATCGATTCCGTGCTAGGCGGGTTGATCCTAGTTTGTAGCTCATCGTGGACCAGTTCCTGGACGTGGGATGGCACGACCTGGTAAGTGGACTTGGCCACCACGATCGCTCCTTGCGAGCTGAATAAAAGGTGAAGAAGAAACAGAAAAGCGGACAGTTGCACCCGCACCAAAAATTCTCTGCGTTCGCTTTCTCTGTGATCATCCCCATTGTTTGATCTTGAGCTCGTGAGTGAGATTGAGAGGCAACACATGGTATCAGAGCGATGTCGAAGGCACCTGGGAAGGAGAAGGGGGACGGCACACAGGCTGCCGCAACGGGAGGCGTACAGTCGCCGCCCAAGCAGACCTCGGTGTCCCCTGCTCGCCAGCGTGGCCGCAGCCTTGTGAGGCGTGGCGGCGGCGAGATGGTGATCCGTGAGCGCGTCGTGAGGGAGAGCACAGGCTCTGCCCAATACCCGATCCTCACGCGGTCCAACTACGCAGAGTGGGCAACCGTGATGCGCATCCGGTTGCGGGCGGCACACCTGTGGGATGCGATCGAGCTCGGCCCGGACGAGGGGAGCGACGATCGATCCGCACTCGCCGCACTCCTCCGCGCCGTCCCACCGGAACTGGTGCGGACCCCGGCGGCGAAGGACAACGCCCAAGCGGCGTGGGAGACCCTTAAGACCATGCGTCTGGGGTGCGAACGGATCCGCGAGGCGAAGGCGCAAAATCGGCACCGTGAGTATGAGAACCTCGCGTTCCGCTCCGGTGAGTCGATCGAGGACTTCTCCATCCGCCTCACGAACATCCTCGGCGACCTCGAGCTCCTCGGAGATCCCGTGGACGAGTACAAGGCGGTCCTGAAGTTTCTGCGCGTCGTCCCTCGTAAGTTTAGGCCAATGGCCATGGCAATCGAACAAGCCGTTGATTTGAAACAGTTGTCGATCGAGGATCTCTGCGGACGTCTCATGATCGCGGAGGAAGGCTACGACGTCGACGACGCCGTGAGCGGCGTAAACAAGCTCCTCCTCACCGAGGAGGAGTGGGAGGAGCGTCGCAAGCAGCCGCGCTTCAGTGGCGGCGGCGCGTCCGGCAGCGGCGCACCCACCGCAAAGGGCCCGCCACGACCTGACAAGGGCGGCGGCAACGGTGGACGCGGCGCGGCCGAAACCGATCGTGAGCGCTGCAAGTACTGCGGTAAGAAGGGCCACTGGGCTCGTGATTGCCGTAAGAAGAAGCGTGATGAGCAAGGCCGTGCGAATCTCGCGCAGGCAGACGCCGGAGCCGATGATGACCCACACATGCTCATGGCGCGCGTGTGTGAGGTCACCGCTCCTGTTGACGACGGGTACGTTCACGTCGAGCTCGTGGAGGAACGGGCCGAGGCGCACTTGAACCGTGTCGACGGCGACCATGACTCGCTCTGGTTCCTTGACACGGGCGCCAGCAACCACATGAGCGGCATCGAGGAATGCTTCACCAACCTGGATCGGCGCGTCGGCGGTACGGTGAAGTTCGGCGACAACTCAGTCGTTGACATCCACGGGCGCGGCCAGGTGATCTTCCTCGACCAGGACGGCGGCCACCGCGTCCTCAACGGCGTCTACTACATCCCACGCCTCAAGAGCTCCATCATCAGCGTCGGGCAGCTGGACGAACACGGATGCGAGTCCAGGATCAAGGGAGGGTTCTTCATCCTCAGCGATCGCCGACAACGCGTCATCGCCAAGGTCAAGCGCGCCGGCAACCGCCTGTACCCGTACGAACTCAGGCTAGCCCAGCCGGTGTGCCTTGCCGCACGGTGCGCCTCGGACGACGCATGGCGGTGGCATGCTAGGTATGGCCACCTGAACTTCCAGGCGCTGCGGAAGTTGGGCGCAACGCAGATGGTCACCGGCCTCCCCCTCGTCAATCACGTCGATCAACTCTGCGACGGGTGCCTGCTTGGGAAGCAGCGCCGCCACCCGTTCCCAGCGGAGGCCAAGTACCGCGCTACTAGCGTCCTCGACCTGGTTCACGGGGACCTGTGCGGCCCAATCTCGCCGGCGACGCCGGGTGGACGCCGCTACTTCCTCCTCCTCGTCGACGACATGTCGCGGTACATGTGGATCAGGCTGCTGCGCACCAAGGACGAGGCTGCAGACGAGATCGTGCGTTTCCAAGCACGAGTCGAGGTGGAGACTGGGCGCAAGCTCCGTGCCCTCCGCACGGATCGCGGAGGGGAGTTCACTTCCGTTGAGTTCGGCGAGTACTGCGCCGGGCAAGGTGTGCAGCGACAGCTCACCGCCCCATACTCTCCGCAACAGAACGGGGTGGTGGAGCGCCGGAACCATACGGTGGTGGCAATGGCGAGGAGCATGATGAAGAGTGCAGGTATGCCAGGTCGATTTTGGGGGGAGGCAGTCACCACCGCTGTCTTCATCCTAAACATGGCTCCAACGCGCGCTGTCGCGGGCAAGACCCCGTACGAGGCGTGGCATGGGAAGAAGCCGCCCGTGCACTTCTTCCGCACCTTCGGCTGCCTCGCTCACGTGAAGATCGTCAAGCCCAACCAGCGCAAGCTCGACGATCGCTCTAAGCCGATGGTGTTCATCGGCTACGAGGAGAACGGCATCAACTACCGCGTCTACGACCACCGTCGACAAGCGCGCTCACGTCACGCGCGACGTCGTGTTCGACGAGGGCACGACATGGAACTGGGAGGAGGGGGCCGCTGCAACGGCTGGATCGGACGTCGAGAGCTTCACCGTGGAGTACTTCGCCACTCCGGTCACCGACGCCCACGCACGCGCATCCAACACTCCTTCACCGACGACGCCAGAACCTGCTGCACCGGAGTCCGGCAGCAGGGTCGGCAGGCTGGAATAGCTGCATCACCCGTCACGGGGCAGGTGGAGTTCGCCACGCCGCCAAGCGAGGTCGACCCCGACCTCTTCGACGTCAACGACGATGCGGGCGCGACTCACCGGTACCGCCGCATGACGGACCTGCTCGACCCTGATGAGGCGGATGCCACGCGCAAGCAGCACCTCTTCCTCACCTCCTCCGAAGAACCTGCAAGCGTAGGAGAGGCGGAGCGTGAACCGTGCTGGCGTGCGGCGATGCTTGAGGAGATGACCTCCATCGAGGACAACGCGACGTGGGAACTCGCTGATCTTCCCCGCGGCCACAAAGCCATTGGGCTAAAGTGGGTCTTCAAAGTGAAGCGGGACGAGCATGGCGCCATCGTCAAGCACAAGGCGCGTATCGTGGCGAAGGGCTACGTGCAGAAGCCAGGAATCGATTTCGAGGATGTGTTTGCGCCTGTCGCTCGTGTCGAGTCAGTGCGGCTCCTGCTCGCTCTCGCTGCTCAGGAAGGATGGGCTGTCCATCATATGGACGTCAAATCCGCCTTTCTGAACGGAGAGCTGGAGGAGGAGGTGTACGCGGCCCAGCCACCGGGATTCGTCATCGCCGGGAAGGAGTCCAAGGTGCTGCGCCTCCGCAAGGCGCTGTACGGTCTGCGCCAAGCCCCACGCGCCTGGAACGCCAAGCTGGACTCGACCATGTCAGGGCTCGGGTTCAAGCGGAGTAGCTCGGAGCACGCAGTGTACGTCCGCGGCAAGCTCCTCGTCGGTGTGTACGTCGACGATCTCGTGATCACGGGCTCCATCAACGACGACATCAAGCACTTCAAGGAGGAGATGAAGGGCACTTTTCGCATGAGTGACCTGGGGTTGCTCAGCTATTACCTGGGCATCGAAGTGCGTCAGGGAAGCAGCGGCACCACAATCGCACAAGGCGCGTATGCCTCGTCGATCCTGGAGAAGGCGGGCATGAAGGGCTGCAATGCCTGTCATGTGCCGATGGAGGCCAGACCGAAGCCGAGCAAGGCAAGCACGGCGCCGCCCGTCGACGCCACGTTCTACCGGAGCATCGTGGGAAGCTTGCGGTACCTCGTGCACACGCGCCCTGACATCACTTACGCCGTGGGCTACGTGAGCAGGTTCATGGAGCAGCCCACGGAGGAGCACTGGAACGCCGTCAAGCACATCCTCCGCTACGTCGCAGGCACCCTTGATCACGGATGCTTCCTCAAGCGGGGAGCTAGTGAGCGGCCTGGGCTCAACGGGTTCAGCGACAGCGACATGGCTGGAGATGTCGACACAAGGAAGAGCACGAGTGGAGTGATCTTTTTTCTCGGCGACAGCCCTGTTAGCTGGCAGTCCTAGAAGCAGAAGGTGGTGGCTCTCTCTTCCTGCGAAGCGGAGTACATCGCAGCCACTACTGCAGCATGCCAGGGCGTGTGGCTGGCGCGGCTGCTCGGCGATCTCGTCGGGGAAGGGACGAAGACGGCGATGCTAAAGGTGGACAACAAATCTGCCATATCGCTCATGAAGAATCATGTGGATCACGACAGGAGCAAACACATCGACCTCCGCTTCCACTTCATTCGCGAGTGCGTGGAGGACAAGAAGATCCATGTTGAGTTCACCAGTTCGGAGACGCAACTCGCCGATATTCTGACGAAGTCTCTTGGTCGAGTCAAGTTCCAGGAGATGCGCAGCAAGATCGGCGTCATCAAGATTGCATAGGGATGCAGGGATTAGGGGGAGTTTGTTGGAATAAACCCTGCATCTAGCTATTAGGGAGTTTTACTTTCAGTTTCGTCAGTTAGACACTTAGCAGTTTTTTCCCTTCAGTTGTTTCTGTAAACGGATCGATTCCGTGCTAGGCGGGTTGATCCTAGTTTGTAGCTCATCGTGGACCAGTTCCTGGACGTGGGATGGCACGACCTGGTAAGTGGACTTGGCCACCACGATCGCTCCTTGCGAGCTGAATAAAAGGTGAAGAAGAAACAGAAAAGCGGACAGTTGCACCCGCACCAAAAATTCTCTGCGTTCGCTTTCTCTGTGATCATCCCCATTGTTTGATCTTGAGCTCGTGAGTGAGATTGAGAGGCAACAAGTACCAGCGAAGACACATTTGCGATCTTCATGACTCCAGAGGCCGAGCGAACTTGCCCCATGTTTTCTGCGATTATCCCTGCAAAGAAGTGCAATGACATGTCACCCAAGAGTGTTAATTCAAAAATCGGATGACCTTCTACTTACTACTAATCTCTTTCAAAGATATTCCTTGGAGCCATAGCACTGAAACCGTGACCAAAGTTTCAATTTCTATCTCCGTGAGTCTTGCAACATAGTTTTAGTCTCTACCAAAGTAGCAAACAGTTGATTCATTCTGCATCTTGAGGTAAAAATAGTACAGTATATCAGTTGCTAGGAACTATTATGATTTATCTTTTCCTGTTGGGTCTAGAGACGTCTCTAGCAATATATCTTCGGAAGTATTACATTTTCTCTTATTTTGTAGGTTTGTATTCTGCACCCAAAGGTACAAGCATGAGGATAACATACAATGGTTTTATTGGTGATGTGAGCACTCTGGAGTCTGGAATTTGGCCCTGTCAATGAAGGGCATTGTTATTTTAATTGCTTCTTCACTAGGTATACAAAATATCACCATATTAATTCAAATGATCATGGTTGCTAGAGACATCACGTGCTTTGTTTCATGATAGTTATCATAGCTAAGGTGTTATCTAGGATGTTCTTTTTCTCCGATTACTCCTAGCGATAGCACATGCAGATAGTTTTTCTTCTTTCCAATAGAATTTCTGATGTAAATTTTAATTAGGAACAAAGGTATATGTTGTTCTAATGATGCATAAAAAAAATTAGGTTGCAAGTTTTCCTCCATTAGCATCTGATTTTTCGATCAAACTACACCATCATGTGACTTTTGTGATTGCAAAAATAAGAACATTTTATATGGAAAGGAATTATGGTGGAAGACATATTTAAACGATGAAAATGTGTTTTAGTCTCTACCAAAGTAGGAAACAGTTGATTCATTCTGCATCTGGGGGTAAAAGTAGTATATTAGTAGCTAGAAACTATTCTGACAGGATTCGTTTGCTTTAGTTTAGTATGGTTTGTCTTTTCCTGTTGGGTCTAGAGACGTCTCTAGCAATATATCTTCGGAAGTATTACATTTTCTCTTATTTTGTAGGTTTGTATTCTGCAACCAAAGGTACAAGAATGAGGATAACATACCATGGTTTTATTGGTGATGTGAGCACTCTGGAGTCTGGAATTTGGCCCTGTCAATGAAGGGCATTGTTATTTTAATTGCTTCTTCACTAGGTATACAAAATATCACCATATTAATTCAAATGATCATGGTTGCTAGAGACATCATGTGCTTTGTTTCATGATAGTTATCATAGCTAAGGTGTTATCTAGGATGTTCTTTTTCTCCGATTACTCCTAGAGATAGCACATGCAGATAGTTTTTTCTTCTTTCCAACAGAATTTCTGATGTAAAGTTTAATTAGGAACAAAGGTATATGTTGTTCTAATGATGCATAACAAAATAAAAGAATTTAGGTTGCAATTTTTCCTCCAGTAGCATCTAATTTCTTGATCAAACTACACCATCATGTGACTTTTGTGATTGCAAAAGTAAGAACATTTTATATGGAAATGAATTATGGTGGAAGACATATTTGAACAATGAAAATGCATGTGAGTTCTCACTATATATAAATAAGGTAGCGTCGTGTGGTATTGCATCCTTTCTTCTACAGGGAGGTAGAAATACTCACTCACTGTTCCAGATCACATTGATCCTTATAAAAGAGTCAAAATGTCACATCGGAGACTTGGCAAAACTTTTTAAAAATACATCGCTAATACTACTGGAGTCTGGAATTTGGTCATGTCAATGAAGGGCATTGTTATTTTAATTGCTTCTTCACTAGGTATACAAAATATCGCCATATTAATTCAAATGATCATGATTGCTAGAGACATCACGTGCTTTGTTTCATGATAGTTATCATAGCTAAGGTGTTATCTAGGACGTTCCTTTTCTCCGATTACTCCTAGCGATAGCACATGCATATAGGTTTTTCTTCTTTCCAACAGAATTTCTGATGTAAAGTTTAATTAGGAACAAAGATATATGTTTTTCTAATGATGCATAACAAAATAAAAGAATTTAGGTTGCAAGTTTTCCTCCATTAGCATTTGATTTCTCGATCAAACTACACCATCATGTGACTTTTGTGATTGGAAAAATAAGAACATTTTATATGGAAAGGAATTATGGTGGAAGACATATTTAAACAATGAAAATGCATGTGAGTTCTCACTATATATAAATAAGGTAGCGTCGTGTGGTATTGCATCCTTTCTTCTACAGGGAGGTAGAAATACTCACTCAATGTTCCAGATCACATTGATCCTTATAAAAGAGTCAAAATGTCACATCGGACAATGTACACACTTGGCAAAACTGTTTTAAAATACATCGCTAATACTATTGTATGAGGCTTAGTCAATCGACAGAACTAGGGATATATTAAGCATAAAAATGAAAACAGTAGTGAATGACCATTCGGTGGAACTGGTCCGGAGTGCAGTTCAAAGGTAAAGAATGATTTTATGCTATCCAGCATGTGCAAGAATATTGAGATTTATATTACTGAAAGTACTATTGATGATTTCTGCTATTTTGTGGACTTGGTTTTACTCGGTTCTTCGCATGGAATCCTTGGTGGTGACTTCTTTATAAGGAATCCAATTAATATAGTGTTTCTTTTAATATATATATATATATGTATTTATATGCTCAAAAGCGAATAGAGGAAAGTGACTAAATAGAAGGGAACGTGTACTATTCATATTAAATTTTTTATACCTCTCAGGGATATAAGACTGGCTCGTAGTGATGGAGTTGTATCCTCATATTGGCAGGTTTAATTACAATACTTATCTTTTGTCCTTCCTGTAATCAAAAAATCTTAATTGGTATCAAGTTGGTACACGCTTGATATAGCTAATAGGATATGCTCCAGCTCCGTTTCACCATTTGTTGCTACAAGTACTTTGAGTGCTAAATAAGTGTTCCACAGTCCATTCACTTTGTTCGCAGAGATTTCCTTTTTTCTCGCATAAGATCTTAGATTTGTTTAAATTTGGATGTATGTAGATACCAAATAGTGTATAGATACATTCAATTTTGGACAAGTCTAACCATCTATCATGGGACGGAGGGAGTACTTCATATGTAGTTATTTTCCTCCACGATTCTGTCTCATTCGAAATGTGTTGCTTAATTTTTTTGTTGCGGGTTTAATATTAATAAAATGACAGCCGCAATCAGCTATACTGGAATATGAAACCACTAACCCAATATTAGTAACAAAAACGGTTCTCATAATTGAACAATTTAATTTTGCATACGTTTTCCCTTACTAATTACCAAAAATCTATTCTTTATAAAATAGATGGATAGAAGTCAGGAACATATCTGGCTGAGACAATTTTAGGCCATATCTATCAATGTACTCTGAAACTTTTGGTGCAGATAAAAAACAATTTTCTGTATACAGGAAGAATCCTGAATATCAAGCTTATGGCTTGAATCTAAATAATAATGGAATCATACGGGTAAGCAGTCAAACCTATGACAGAGAATGACTAATATTAACAGTTTGGCATCTTTATATATGAGATGAGCAAAACCGAAACAAAACAAATGCTCACTGAACTAGGAGAACCATGTGAAGCTCAAACTGAGATTGAATCTACAAAACAAGATGAGAGGAAAGGAAAAGGGAAAAGAGCATCGTTTGATATCACAACAGAATACTCTCATTGCAGAATGGAAATAAGAAAGAACAGAGGCCGGTACCAATTCTTGACAGCATCCTTGCCGATGCACAACAACGCCAGGCACCAGTCTCTCTATCTTCTGTAGGTACACGACCGGCAGACTGCCGGCCATTAGCCCCAATAATCGCCGCAAAACTCGAGCTCCTGGTCCGCCCGAAAGTTCCTCACCAGCTCACACTCTTCCGGCCGGCCGGCATGATCCTCCAAATCTAGCTGCAGTACCTATTTATCCAATTGAAGCTCCATTTGTACGCGAGGGAGAGAGTTCGCGATCTAATTTTGGCGAATTCCTGGGAGCGGAGAGAACCTTTTTCCTTTCTACACTAGACTAGACAAGATGGGAGCGGAGCCTTCCTCATTGGAGACCAGTGCCAGACAGGAAAAAAAAAGGAACGGTCAGCTCTGGCCTGCGGTGAAAAAAGAGGACGTTTCATGGAAGAAACGTTAAAGAAAATTATACTGCTAACTACATTTTCAATTTTTCATATATAAGCCTAATACGTACTGCAAAACAAATAGTTTGACCAAAATTTGAAAACTCTTTCAAATTAAAGTCAATGGTATATTTTTGGTTACATAAAACTCATATTTTTTTGATCAAATTATTAGTTAAAGTTTTACAAGATAGCCTTAAATATTTAAAGGGAAACTATTGTTTATCTCCTAGCAAGTCAATTAATAAAAAGATGTTCCACAATAACCATTGCACCACAGGCACGAAGACATAAATTTTGGTCAAAAATAGCAAAGACCTAATTTAAAACATCTCAAAATATTTTACACATACACATTGGATTAGATAAAATTAAAATTACAAGTAATATAAAATACTTAAATATATTTAAAAAGCATTAAACAAATAAAATATCCTCCGAAGTTTACTTATGACTGCAATGTTTATTAGGTTATCTATATTTGTATTTATTTAATAAACAATAAAAGAAAAGAAGAAAAAAGGCCATGAAAGTGTCGCCCGCGCATGTGCGCGGGCCACCCTGCTAGTTGCAAGTAATAATGATAAAAGCATCCTAGCATAATATATCCATAGGCATGTGTTCCTATTTAGTCGTGTGTGCTCGCAATGAGAAACTTGCACGACATCTTTTGTCCTACCAGCCCGTTGCAGCGGGGCCTCTAGGGAAACTACTGGTAATTAAGGTACTCCTTTTAATAGAGTACCGGAGCAAAGCATTAACACTCTATGAACACACGTGATCCTCACATCATAGTCATCCCCTCCGGTTATCCCAATTTTTGGTCACTTTGGGGCCTCGGGTTCCGGACAACAATATGTGTATACAACTTGCAGATATGATAAAAAACAATAATTATCCTCATGAATCAATAACATGTTCAGATCTGAGATCATGGCACTCGGTCCCAAAGTGGCAAGCATTACGCATAGCAAGTTGCAACAATGTCAAAAATACTAACAACGGATACTAGGCATTATGCCCATAACAATCTTATAGCTATTACATGACCAATCTCATCCAATCCCTACCATCCCCTACAGCCTACAGTGGGGAATTACTCACACATGGATGGGAAATCATGGATGGTTGATGGAGAGGCATCGGTGATGGCGATGGCGATGATCTCCTCCAAATCCCCGTCCCGACAGGGTGCTATAACGGAACTTCTGGTCCCCGGATTGGGGTTTCTGGTGGCGGCGGAGCATCGAAACTCTTTCTGGAAAACGTCAAACCCCCATCGGTTTTCAGGACCAGGGGCATCTTATAGTGCGAAGGAGAGGTCGAAGGGGTGGCCGAGGCGGCCACACCACCCCTAGGTGCGGCCCAGCCCTGGCCCACCCCTAGGTGTGAGCCCCTCGTGGTCCCCTCCGTCTCGTCTTCTCGCTCCGGGAGTCTTCAGGTGAAATATTGGGTTTTCTATATTTTCCGGGATTTTTCCCGAAAGTTGGAATTCTGCACAAAAACAAGACACGAGAGCAATTCTGCTGAAAACAGCGTTAGTCCGTGTTAGTTGTATTCAAAACACACAAGATAGAGGGCAAACAACACCAAAAGTGTTCGGGAAAGTAGATACATTTTGGACGTATCAAACACCAACTATCCAAAATTGAGGAATAACCTTCAACCTTGACCTCTTGACCAGTATTATAATATAAATCCAATCAAATATGATATGGTGCATTATTCACAAGTATAAAAGCATTCACAAGACATCTAGTAACAAATGCCACTTGGCTATCCAAAAATAAATCATATGAGAGGATAATGCTTGATACGTCTCAAACGTATCTATAATTTCTTATGTTCCATGCTACTTTTATGATGATACTCACATGTTTTATACACATTATATGTCATTATTATGCATTTTCCGGCACTAACCTATTGACGAGATGCCGAAGAGCCGATTGTCTGTTTTCTGCTGTTTTTGGTTTCGTAAATCCTAGTAAGGAAATATTCTCGGAATTGGACGAAATCAACGCCCAGGGTCCTATTTTTCCACGAAGCTTCCAGAAGTCCGAAGAGGAAACGAAGTGGGGCCACGAGGTGGCGACACACTAGGGCGGCGCGGCCCAAGCCCTGGCCGTGCCGGCCTGTTGTGTGGGCTCCTTGTGACGCCCCCTGACCTGCCCTTCCACCTACTGAAAGTCTTCGTCGCGAAACCCCCAGTACCGAGAGCCACGATACGGAAAACCTTCCAGAGACGCCGCCAATCCCATCTCGGGGGATTCAGGAGATCGCCTCTGGCACCCTGCCGGAGAGGGGAATCATCTCTTGGAGGTCTCTTCATCGCCATGATCGCCTCCGGATCGATGTGTGAGTAGTCCACCCCTGGACTATGGGTCCATAGCAGTAGCTAGATGGTTATCTTCTCCTCATTGTGCTATCATGTTAGATCTTGTGAGCTGCCTATCATGATCAAGATCATCTATCTGTAATCCTACATGTTGTGTTTGTTGGGATCCGATGAATATTGAATACTATGTCAAGTTGATTATCAATCTATCATATATGTTATTTATGTTCTTGCATGCTCTCCGTTGCTAGTAGAGGCTCTGGCCAAGTTGATACTTGTGACTCCAAGAGGGAGTATTTATGCTCGATAGTGGGTTCATGCCTCCATTAAATATGGGACAGTGATGGAAAGTTCTAAGGTTGTGGATGTGTTGTTGCCACTAGGGATAAAACATCGATGCTTTGTCTAAGGATATTTGTGTTGATTACATTACGCACCATACTTAATGCAATTGTCTGTTGTTTGCAACTTAATACCGAAGGGGGTTCGGATGATAACCTCGAAAGTGGACTTTTTAGGCATAGATGCATGCTTGGATAGCGGTCTATGTACTTTGTCGTAATGCCCCGATTAAATCTCATAGTACTCATCATGATATATGTATGTGCATTGTTATGCCTTCTTTATTTGTCAATTGCCCAACCGTAATTTGTTCACCCAACATCTGTTTATCTTATGGGAGAGACACCACTAGTGAACTGTGGACCCCGGTCCTATTCTTTACATCTGAAATACAATCTACTGCCATTGTTCTTTACTGTTCTTCGCAAACAATCATCATCATCCACACAATATGTTTAATCCTTTGTTTACAGCAAGCTGGTGAGATTGACAACCTCACTGTTACGTTGGGGCAAAGTACTTTGATTGTGTTGTGCAGGTTCCACGTTGGTGCCGGAATCCCTGGTGTTGCGCCGCACTACACTCCGCCGCCATCAACCTTCAACGTGCTTCTTGACTCCTACTGGTTCGATAAACCTTGGTTTCTTACCGAGGGAAACTTGCTGCCGTACGCATCACACCTTCCACTTGGGGTTCCCAACGGGCGTGTGCTTTACGCGTCATCAAGCTAAATTTTTGGCGCCGTTGCCGGGGAGATCAAGACACGCCGCAAGGGGAGTCTCCCACATCCAATCTCTTTACTTTGTTTTTGTCTTGCTTTACTTTATTTTATTTACTGCTTTGTTTGCTCTTATATCAAAAACACAAAAAAATTAGTTGCTAGTTTTACTTTATTTACTGTCTTGTTCTCCATATTAAAAACACAAAAAAATTAGTTACTTGTATTTACTTTATTTAGTTTGCTTTATTTACTACTGCTAAAAAATGAGTAATCCGGAAGTTGAAGTTCGTTCCTTTAAGCAACAAGGGGGAGAAAGTTTTAAAGATGCTTGGTATAGAATTAGCGATGCTCATCATAGGTGCATTAAGAAACACTCCACTATTATACTACTTAGGAACTTTTATGTTGGTATCTCTAGTTGGAATAGATATGTTCTTGATAGTCTGGCAGGAGGTAATTTCCTAGGCACTCCTGCTTTAGAAGCTAGTTGCATTATTGAGAGTCTAGTTGGAATACCACCTGTTAATGATGCTAAAATTGAAATCTCTCTTGAAGATGTTATGAAAAAGTTGGAGGGTATAGAGAAAGATCTTCCAAGTATTGAGACTAAATTGGGAATATTACTTAATAGCACTGATAAACTTGATAAATCTCTAGGTGGAATTAATGAGAGAATTGCCATTTTAGAAACTTGTGCTACTCATGATAATCGAACCCATAGGATTAGTGAACTTGAAGAAGCTATGGGAACCTTGGGTTCAACTTTTTCTTCTCTTAAGTTTAAGGAGAAAGCTTATGTGGGTAAGGAGCAAAAATTCATGTATGCCTCTAAAGTGCCTAAAATTGCCAAAGCCCTTAGCACCACTACGGATGGGGGAGCATCTAAGATACCTATTAATATTGATGCTTCATCTCTTGATAATACTTGATTCACACTTTCTGCGCCTAGCTGAAAGGCGTTAAAGAAAAGCGCTTATGGGAGACAACCCATTATTTTACTTCTGCACTTTATTTTATATTTGAGTCTTGGAAGTTGTTATTACTGTAGCAACCTCTCCTTATCTTTATTTTATTGCATTGTTGTGCCAAGTAAAGTCTTTGATAGTAAAGTCAATACTAGATTTGGATTACTGCGCAGGAACAGATTTCTTGCTGTCACGAATTTGAGCAGTAGTCTCTGTAGAAAATTTATAAAAATCTGCCAATTTACGTGCGTGATACTCAGATATGTACGCAACTTTCATTCAATTTGGGCATTTCATTTGAGCAAGTCTGGTGCCTCTTAAAAATTCGTCTTTACGGACTGTTCTGTTTTGACAGATTCTGCCTTTTATTTCGCATTGCCTGTTTTGCTATGTTTGATGGATTTCTTTGTTCCATTAACTTTCATTAGCTTTGTGCAATGTCCGAAGTGTTAAGAATGATTATGTCACCTCTGAATATATGAATTATGCACCGACCCTCTAATGAGTTTGTTTTGAGTTTGGTGTGGAGGAAGTTTTCAAGGGTCAAGAGAGGAGGATGATACAATATGATCAAGAAGAGTGAAAATTCAAAGCTTGGGGATGCCCCCGTGGTTCATCCCTGCATATTTCAAGAAGACCCAAGCGTCTAAGCTTGGGGATGCCCAAGGCATCCCTTCTTCATCGACAACTTATCAGGTCACCTCTAGTGAAACTATATTTTTATTCCGTCACATCTTATGTGCTTTACTTGGAGCGTCTGTTTGTTTTTTATTTTTGTTTTTGTTTGAATAAATTCGGATCCTAGTATTCTTTGTTTGGGAGAAAGACATGTCCGCTGTTTTGTATGAACACATATGTTCTTAGCTTTATCTTTAATGTTCATTGCGAAAGTTGAACTACTTCATTCATTGTTATATGGTTGGAAACGGAAAATGCCGCATGTGGTAAATGGTATAATGTCTTGAATAATTTGATACTTGGCAATTGTTGTGCTCATATAGATCATGTTTAAGCTCTTGCATCATGTACTTTGTACCTATTAATGAAGAACTACATAGAGCTTGTTAAAATTTGGTTTGCATGATTGATCTCTAGAGTCTAGATATTTTCTGGTTAAGGTGTTTGAACAACAAGGAGACAATGTAAAGTCTTATAATAGTTACAATATGTTCATATGTGAGCTTTGCTGCAGCTTTTATACTTGAGTTTGCTTCAAACAACCTTGCTAGCCTAGCCTTGTATTGAGAGGAATTCTTCTCATGCATCCAAATCCTTGAGCCAATAACCATGCCATTTGTGTCCACCATACCTACCTACTACATGGTATTTCTCCGCCATTCCAAAGTAAATTACTTGAGTGCTACCTTTAAAATTCTATTCTTTGTCTTTGCAATATATAGCTCATGGGAAAATAGCCTTAAAAACTATTGTGGTGAAGAATATGTACTTATGTGTCTTATTTCTTAATAAGTTGCTTGTTGAGCGGTAACCATGTTTCGGGGACGCCATCAACTTTTACCTTTGTTGAATATCATGTGAGTTGCTATGCATGTTCGTCTTGTCTGAAGTAAGGGCGATTTTCATGATCAAATGGTTTGAGTATGCATACTGTTAGAGAAGAACATTGGGCCGCTAACTAAAGTCATGATTCATGGTGGAAGTTTCAGTTTGGACAATCAATCCTCAATCTCTTATGAGAATATTAAATGTTGTTGTATGCTTATGCATTAAAGAGGAGTCCATTATCTGTTGTCTATGTTGTCCCGGCATGGATGTCTAAGTTGAGAATAACCAAAAGCGAGAAATCCAATGCGAGCTTTCTCCTTAGACCTTTGTACAGGCGGCATAGAGGTACCCCTTTGTGACACTTGGTTGAAACATATGCTATGCAATGATAATCCATGTTAATCCAAGCTAATTAGGACAAGGTGCGAGCACTATTAGTATACTATGCATGAGGCTTGCAACTTATAGGATATCTTATACATAACACATATGCTTTATTACTACCGTTGACAAAATTGTTTCTTATTTTCAAAATGAAAAGCTCTAGCACAAATATAGTAATCAATGCTTCCCTCTGCAAAGGGCCTATCTTCTACTTTATTGTTGAGTCAGTTTGCCTATTCTTTCTATCTCAGAAGCAAACACTTGTATCAACTGTGTGCATTAATTCTTACATGTTTACCTATTGCACTTGTTATATTACTTTGTGTTTACAATTATCCATGAGATATATATGTTGAAGTTGAAAGCAACTGCTGAAACTTATATCTTCCTTTGTGTTGCTTCAATACCTTTACTTTGAATTTATTGCTTTATGAGTAACTCTTATGCAAGTCTTATTGATGCTTGTCTTGAAAGTACTATTCATGAAAAGTCTTTGCTATATGATTCATTTGTTTACTCATTATCTTCATCATTGCTTCGAATCGCTGCATTCATCTCATATGCTTTACAATAGTATGATCAAGATTATGATAGCATGTCCCTTCAGAAATTATCTTTGTTATCGTTTACCTACTCGAGGGCGAGTAGGAACTAAGCTTGGGGATGCTTGATACGTCTCAAACGTATCTATAATTTCTTATGTTCCATGCTACTTTTATGATGATACTCACATGTTTTATACACATTATATGTCATTATTATGCATTTTCCGGCACTAACCTATTGACGAGATGCCGAAGAGCCGATTGCTGTTTTCTCGCTGTTTTTGGTTTCAGAAATCCTAGTAAGGAAATATTCTCGGAATTGGACGAAATCAACGCCCAGGGTCCTATTTTTCCACGAAGCTTCCAGAAGTCCGAAAAAGGAAACGAAGTGGGGCCACGAGGTGGCGACACACTAGGGCGGCGCGGCCCATGCCCTGGCCGCGCCGGCCTGTTGTGTGGGACGCCCCCTGACCTGCCCTTCCGCCTACTTAAAGTTTTCGTCGCGAAACCCCCAGTACCGAGAGACGCGATACGGAAAACCTTCCGGAGATGCCGCCGCCGCCAATCTCATCTCGGGGGATTCAGGAGATCGCCTCCGGCACCCTGCCGGAGAGGGGAATCATCTCCCGGAGGTCTCTTCATCGCCATGATCGCCTCCGGATCGATGTGTGAGTAGTCCACCTGTCAACACCCGGATTTTTAAGTCCGAATGCCTATTATGTCATACATCGCAATCCCAGGAATATTGTTGTTGCGAGGCATAATAGTTAAGTATCACAGTCATCATTCATTACAAACCATAATGTCTTACAACTTGGAATCACATGATCCATATTACACGAATAGTTGATCTATTGATCAACGAACAAACACAAGTTCATAGCGGAAGCGTAAGATACAAGGACTCTCTAGTCCACGGGCCAACGCTTGACGTTAGAAGCTCCTAGTTGTGGTAGACGTCCTGCTGATCGTCATCCTCGTACTGCTGCTCGGCTTCATAGTCCGGCCATTTTAATAGCCGGGGACAAAGCCGTGAGTACTTTAAGTACTCGCAATCTAATACTAATGTAAGTACTAAACTTGCTATTGAAATGTTCTAAGCTCTAAGGTTATTTGCATAAAGCCAATTTTATTTGAATAGACATTTTTGTAAACAACTCCTCATGTGCTAACTAACTCAAGTGGGAACATTAGTGTCATTCCCACAACTCGGTTGTGATTCAAAACCCAAGTCACCGTTCAAGTTCAAAAAGATGTAAATTCTGATGACGGAAACAAAATGGCCTTTCCAACTGTCCATGACCGCGGACGCGGCTATTCGAATAGGTTTACACTCTGCAGAGGTTGCACACTTGTGCCACAACATTTGATTACATCCGTCAGGAATAACCCTGAATAATCGTAACTCAGTACGCGGATCATCAACCATAACCTTTCACTTACATATCCTAGTATAGGCACCTCTCCCCATGAGCTTGGCCTCCCAGTGAAGACCGACTGTCAACCTGGGAACTGCACAGGGCTTGGGCCGGACATTCACCTCGTTTCACGTCATTTCTCATCATTTCTTTTGTTGTAGAGGCAGCTTTCGGCATAACCCCGATGACGCTTGTTTAGAGGGAACCCATACTAAGACACCTAAGTTTCCAGCTAAGCCTTACCCATAATCAGGTATTGTGGGGGTACTCAAAAATTGGAATGGTATCGCATCCAACTCAATCATCAGTTTTCAGCCAAAATTACCAAGTCAATTTCAGGTCATATTCACCTTCAAAATCTTTCAATGGAAATGACTCATCATTCCAAGGTTTTCACCATCATCATTTCATAAACACATGTTCCCATCTAGAGTAGTCATTTTTAATTTAGCACTAGCATCTAAGTATGAGGGGTGCTAAGTACTTTGCTTTGCTTCTAGGCTAACCTTGATACTCTTGTACTAATCCAATACTAATCAAAGGAATCATAATTCAAAAGTACTTTGATAAAACAAAAGTAAATAAAGCTTGTAAAGTAAAACTGGGAGATAGGATCATAAGTATAAAGTAAATGGGGTAATGCCTTGCTCATGGTGAGCTTTGCACTTTGCAAGAGTATTATCTTGCCTTGGTTGGGGAATTGGTCAAAGTGGTCTTCTTCTCCTTGGAAGTAGACCTCCTCCTCCTCCTGGTACTCCTCGGTACTAGCGTCTAAAATACGAATACGGGGTACACAATCATCACACCAAACTTATCTAATTAAACTAAGCACAAACATGGTTCACACACTTAAACTAGCATCACACATTACTATTAAGTGGGTGGATGTGTTTTTTTCTTATTATTTAAGAAAAATAATTTCCTCTCATACTAACTTATATGTTATTTTCAATTACTTAGAGAAATAATTTCCTCTCATTATCTTCTTAAGATTTAATTTCTCTCATGAATAATATGTGACCTAGGTTGACTAGAGTCAACCTCTTCACACTTAACAGCTTGAGAAAGTGATTTAAATGAGGTGAACACCTCATACCATTTAATCCCAACATGTTAAAGATTTAAGATCATCAACAATTCATATGAGACCTAAATGACCAGAGTCTCTACCTCATTTTGAATTGTTCATGACAAGATTTAAATGAGAGAAACACTCCCATAAGATTTCTTAATAGTTTTGGACAATATCTTTGACTAGAAATAGCCATAAAGTCCTTTAATTAAACTAGGCCATGATCATTCAAAGTAAGCATGGCATATTTTTGTAGAAACAATTAGTATAAGTGAAATGTGAATTATTGGAGGTGGAATTAACTGAAAAGCATTTATGGTTGATTTTTAAGAATTATTATAAGGAAGAAAAGTCCCTGCCTTGTTTATTTTGTCATTTTAATTCTACAAAAGATATAGGGTTCTATCCAGTGGCATTGTGTAGATAATTTCCTAAGGTTTCCAAAAATATAAAGTTTGTAAAATTTGGCCCAGTAGATTTGTCCCTATTGAATTTCAAAGTTTGCATCAGATTAGGGTATTTCTTCTATTTTCAAATTTTGAATTCAAACCGTGGGCTCGCGCGGGAAATAGCTGGGCTGCAGAGAGAAAAAGAAATTGGGCCGGCCCAAGATCTGCGTCCAGCCGCAGCGGGCCGCCCGACGAGCATGGGGTCCACGCGTCGGCGTCTATTTAACAATGAAACGGTACGGTGAAATGTGAGCGGTTGGATTAGAAAGGGATCGGACGAACGACAGACGTCGTCGTCTCCGGCGAGAAGGGCGAGTACTGGCGGCGATGGCAGGGGGTCGACGGCTCACCGGCGGCGCGGCGAGGGTCGGCGAAGCGTGGCGAAGACGTTGGCGAGGTAGAGGAAGCGGCATGTAGCAGTTGCGTCTCCAATGGCGGCCTCCTGCTCCGGCGACTCCGTGTACTGGCGGCGGCGGCGAGCTTGCGATTGGGGCGATGGAGTGGCTAACTGGTGAAATTGAGCGGTCGAGGAGAGCTGTGAGGATGAGTGGAAGCGATTGGTGTGCTCGGATTGAGAGGAGGCGTCCTCCTTTTATAGCGGCGAGAGGTGGCCGAAGGGCGGAGCGGGGGTCATCGTCGTCGTCGCCGTTCCAAGGGCGCCAAGAGGCAAGGCATGGGCGCGTACGGTGGCTGGTGTCCTGGCGAGGGTGACGAGCGTGATCGTGGCTCCGCAGAGTCTCTGTGGCGCTGGCGCGCTTGATGGGAGTGCTCGGGCCATGGCGGGCTGTCGTGGATGCTCTCGTCATCTGTGGCGTTCCCGCGGCCCCGTGCGCGTGTCCAGGCGAGGCAGGGAGCTGTCGTGCGTCTACTGGCGCTGAGAGCGAGGGTGGAGGGGACGCAGGGCTGTGGGCGTCGTCACGCTCTGGCGCGTCCAGGGCTGGCGCCATGCGCGCTCTGGCGCGTCCAGGGCATGCCTGGGCGTGTCTGGGCACGTCAATGCCCGCGTGTGCACGCGTGGTCTTGGTCAAGGGGGTGCACGGGCGTGTTCAGGGAGGTGAGAGGGAGCTGCCAGACATGGTGGTGCATGCTGGAATTGACCAGGTGAGGAGATGGCATGAGATGGACATGCCATGCCACGGCATGGCAAGGTTTGATTTATTTGATCACACATTGACCAGTGCAAGTGGTGGTACTGGTGTGGTGAGGTGAGAGGGTGCTCCAGAAGTGCAGAGAGGGCAAGGTTGGACCAAGTCCAAAGTAAAAAATGGAGTATGGGCTCAATTTTTCACCCTGCCTGCAAGGTGTTTGATAGAATGCCCACAAGAAAATTATTTTTGAAATTTGCAAAACTTTTTGGTGGGTTGCAGTCATATATTAAATGGAGCATTTTGGTGGTGGTGGTGGTCAAAATGGAATTGAGATGCAAAATCACATTTTGCATATGATCTTGCATATGTGAATTTGTTCCAACTTTGCTTGCTTCTCATTTGAAATTGGGGATGAATTTGGGGTGGTGGCTTTGGGCAAAGTTGAAGTGCTTGATGTTGTCTTGGATGAGGTGAAAAGGTTTGACCCAGTGTAGAAGTGAAAAGTGAAAATCCAGGGGCTCAAAGTGGGCATCAGGGTAAAAATGGCACATATGACCATAATCACATGTGAGCTCCATTTTGATTCAAATTTGTTTTGAAATGAGTTGGCTTGATTTCAAAGGTGTTAATAAGTGTTTAGTAACCATTTACAAGTGATGGTGCAAACCAAAATGGCCTAGATCAAATATTGGTAAAAATGGCATAGGCCTTATGTGAGGGTGAAGAGGATTTTTAGAATTCCTTTTCTATTTTATTTTTATTTGACTAAGGGTGATCAAGTGATCATTGCTAGGGTTTTAGAATGAGAGTAACACACAAACAAGCATCATGGCAAAAGCACACTCAAATAAATTCATAAGGTGAGCTAATATGCATAGTCCTATATGATGAGAAAAAGTTTTTGTTGGCTCCAAAAATTTGGATTCTTGAATTCTCTCTCTCTTGTTCCTTTTATTGAAACTTGGGATGTTACAAACCCTTCCCCCTTACAAAAGATCTCGTCCCGAGATCTAGAGAAAACTAGGTACTAAAGAGATCTGGGTATTCCTTCTTCATGTCCTCCTCGCGTTCCCAAGTGGCTTCTTCTTCGGTGTGATTACTCCATTGTATTTTCAGGAACTTGATACTCCTGGTGCGGGTGGTCCTGAATGCTTCTTCAAGGATGCGAATAGGCACTTCGCGGTAGGTTAGATCCTGGTTGATATCAATGGCTCTGTGGTCGATGTTCTTGAATACTTCGGTCTTCTCAGGCACTTCTAGGCACTTCCGAAGTAGTGAGATGTGAAACACATTGTGTACGGCGGACATCTCTTCCGGCAGTTCTAGCTGATATGAGACTTCTCCTCGGCGACTCAGAATCTTGAATGGTCCGACATATCTGGGGGCGAGCTTTCCTTTGAGTTGGAATCTCTGCATTCCCTTGAGGGGTGAGACTTTGAGATACACAAAATCTCCGATCTCAAATGTCATCTCTCGGCGTCTCTTGTCGGCGTAGCTCTTCTGTCTTGACTGGGCGGTCTTGAGGTACTCGCGGATCTTGTGCACCTTCTCTTCGGCTTCGCGGAGAACATCGGGGCCGAAGACTTGACTATCTCCGACTTCCGACCAGTTCAGAGGGGTACGGCATTTCCTTCCGTACAGGACTTCAAAGGGGGCCATCTGTAAGCTGGCTTGGTAACTGTTGTTGTAGGAGAATTCTGCGTAAGGTAGGCAGTCTTCCCATTTGGATCCATACTCTAGCACACAGGCTCTTAACATATCTTCCGATGATCTGGTTGACTCTCTCGATCCGTCCGTCGGCCTGCGGGTGATAGGGCTGTGCTGAAATTCGGACGGGTTCCAAGTCCTTCATGTACTTTCGCGCGAATCTTGAGGTGAATTGCGATCCTCTATCTGACACAATTGACTTGGGGGTTCCGTGCAGGCTGACTATTCTGGAGATGTATAACTCAGCTAGTTTTGGGCCTTGGTATGTGGTCTTGATAGGGATGAAATGTGCAACCTTGGTCAATCTATCAATAACTACCCAAATGGAGTCATTTCCTCTGCTAGATTTGGGCAATCCTGTGATAAAATCCATACCAACAGAATCCCATTTCCACTCAGGAATCTGTAAGGGTTGCAGCAGTCCTGCGGGTCGTTGATGTTCTGCTTTGACTCGTTGACATATATCACACTTGGCGATGTAGCTTCCTATCTCTCGCTTCATTCCGTGCCACCAGAATTGCTCTTTCGAGGTCTTGGTACATCTTGGTTCCTCCGGGGTGAATGGAATATAGGGTGTCGTGAGCTTCCTTCGAGGATGACTTGCTTCAACTCCGAATCTGATGGTACGCACGAGCGTCCATTGTACCAAAGAACTTCTTCTTCATCTATGGTGAATCCTGGTGCCTTTCCTGCAGACTAGGCCGACTCTTTATTCCGTCAATGCCGGCATTTCCCTTCTGGGCTTCTTTTATCTGACTCATCAAAGTGGGTTGGAGTTCAATGCTGGCGAGGAATCCTTCGCTCACTAGCTCTAGTCTGAACTGTTCAAACTCTTGATACAGGCTTGGCTGCTCTAATGCGATCATGGAGTTTAACTGACACGGCAGTCTGCTCAAAGCATCCGCTACCACATTGGCCTTGCCAGGGTGGTAGTGAATTTCCATGTCGTAATCCTTGATTAATTCAATCCATCTGCGCTGTCTCATGTTCAGCTCCTTCTGGGTGAAAATGTACTTCAGGCTCTTGTGATCGGAATATATCTCGCATCGATTACCCATGAGGTAATGACGCCAAACCTTCAGGGCTAAAACTACGGCTGCTAACTCCAAGTCATGAGTTGGATAGCTCTGCTCATGTTGCTTCAGTTGCCTTGATAGGTATGATATCACCTTTCCTTCTTGCATCAACACACATCCAAGACCAATCTTGGAGGCATCACAATAGACATCGAAAGGCTTGGTGACATCGGGCATGATCAGAATTGGGGCTGTGGTTAATCTGAGCTTGAGTTGTTGAAAACTTTCTTCACATTTGTCATTCCAGTCAAACTTCTTGTCCTTCTTCAGCAGTTGAGTCATTGGTCTTGCGATGCTGGAAAATCCTTCAACGAATCTGCGGTAATATCCCGCTAATCCCAGAAATGCCCGGACTTCGGTCTGGGTGGTTGGGGCTTTCCATTCCTCAACGGTTTTGATTTTAGCGGGATCTACGGCAATTCCTCCTGCAGACAAGATGTGTCCCAGGAATCCTACTTCCTTCAACCAAAACTCGCATTTGCTAAACTTGGCATACAACTGATGCTGCCTAAGGGTTTCTAGAACCACTTCCAAATGTTGCTCATGTTCTTCTTCTGATTTGGAGTAGATAAGGATGTCGTCGATGAAGACAACGACAAACTTATCCAGAAAGTCCATAAAGATCTTATTCATGAGATTCATGAAGTAAGCGGGGGCATTGGTCAGTCCGAAGGACATGACATTGTACTCATACAGTCCATATCTGGTGGTGAAGGCAGTCTTTGGAATATCAGTTGCCCGGATCTTCAGTTGATGGTAACCTGTCCTCAAATCAATCTTCGAGAATACTTGGGCACCGGTCAGCTGGTCAAACAGGTCTTCTATCTTTGGCAAGGGGTATTTGTTCTTGATGGTGACATCGTTAAGCTTACGATAATCCGTAACCAAACGAGTGGCACCGTCTTTCTTATCCACAAACAAAACTGGTGATCTCCAAGGTGACGCACTTGGTCGAATCAAACCTTTGTACAGCATATCATCTAGTTGCTTCTTCAGTTCCACTAGTTCTGAGGGGTTCATGCTTGTAGGCTCTCCGGGCTATAGGTCCTGTTCCAGGGATTAACTCGATGATGAACTCGATATCCCGATCTGGGGGCATACCGGGTAGATCATCCGGAAACATATCAGGGTATCGACAAACGACCCTGATTTGATCCAGAGTTGGCTTAGCTACACTTTGGTTGCAGGTGAAATTTCTGGGTAGTTTTTCAGACAAGTGTTCTATTATTATTCCGGTGCTACTAGTCATGGTGATGGCCTTCTTGGCGCAGTCTATCAATCCATGATGTTTCGCCATCCAATCCATACCTAGGACTACTTCCAATCCTTTTGTTCCCGAACAATCAAGTTTGCATAAAAGTCTATTTCATGGATTACGATGGGCACATCTTTGCAAAATTTTCTAGCTTTAGTTGTTGATCCAGGTATTTGAACTACCATGACATGTTTCAAGCTGATTGGTTGAATCTTACTAGTGCACACAAAATCTTACGTAACGAACGAATGCGATGCTCCGAATCAAACAACACTCTTGCTGGTATTGAGTTAACAGAGAACATACCCAGCACCACGTCAGGTGCTTCCTGGGCTTCCTCAGCATTCATGTGGTAGAGGCGACCTCTGCGGTTGTGCGGGTTGTTGGGGGCGAACTTCTTGCCGGTGGAGACACGACGTTGCTGCTGAGCTGGTGGTGCGGGGTTGCCTGCGAGCTTGGCGAGCCTCTTGGGACACTCATTGGAGTAATGCCCCACTACACCACACTCATAGCAAGTGATGGTGGTCTTGTCCTGCTTGTTCGCGACGGGGATTGCATTGCTCCCGGTCCTGGGTGCGGTGTTGGTGTTGTTGGTGTTGTTGTTGGGGGCTCTTGGCGGAGCGCGGTTGAAGTTGTTGTTGGTGTTGTAGTTGCTGTTGTTGTTGTGGCCTCCTGGCCTGGGGTTTCCTCCACTCCGGTTCTGATAAACCGGACGTGACATCTGTGCATTGGGCTTGTTGGTCCTGAAGCCTCCGCCTGAGTTGGGGCGATACCTTGGGGCATTGCTAGGCCCACTCGGTTCATCATGCGGCGCTTGCGGTTCTCGCTGGCTTGGTGCAGTTTGCCCTCCATTTGGATGGCGGAGTCAACAAGGGCTTCGAGGTCGGCGAAGGGGATGTTGATCAACACAGTCTGCATCTCATCATGCAATCCATTCAGAAACCTTTCCTTCCTCTTCTCAGTAGTATCAGTCTCATCCGGGGCGTACCTTGACAGTGTGAGAAACTTGTCTCGGTATTCCACCACGGACATCCGGCCTTGCTTCAGTTCACGGAATTCATCTCTCATCTTCTTTATCAGACCCGGGGGCACATGGTACTTGCTGAATTTGAGCTTGAAATCTGCCCAAGTCATGAACTGTCCTGCGTTCATGGCACGGGTGCTTGTCCACCAAGCTCTTGCGGGTCCTGCTAAGTAGTGTGTGGCAAACAGCACTTTCTCATTCTCTTCAACTCCAGCTACTTCTAAATTGTTCTCCATAGTTTGGATCCAATCATCTGCATCAAGTGGTTCCTCAGTCTTGCTGAAAACTGGCGGGTTGGTATTCTGGAAGTTCTTGAGCTTGGATCCTGGATGATCATGGTGGCCTTGATTGTTGTTGACAAGCTGTTGAAGTGCTGCAATGTTGGCTTGCCTTTCAGCTCTTTCTGCTTCTCTATCTTCCAGCATAACTTGCAACATCTGCATCATAGCGTCTTAATTCGCGTTGCGAGTTGGAGGGGCCATCTGAGCATTGAGATAGATCACGAGATAAGAGGGAAATTTTTCTATGGCTTGTTTTGTGTTTAAGTTCAAAAAAAGCTTAAAACTTGAAGTCTTTTTATGATGACACAAACATACATTCATTCATAACAAACAACACACATTACAAGCTAACACACTAAGGGTTTTAAGAACCCTTCTTTCTCCAAGCTACGATACATTGGGGCGGGATACAACTCACACCTACGATAGTGCACAAGTGAACTACTCCTCATCCTCATCAACATCGATGGGGGTGAGTTCATCATCACCGTCGTCCAGGAAGTCGTAGTCTTCACCCTCGGTGTTCTCATCCTCCTCGAAGTCGTTGTCGTCACTCAGGTAGTTGCTTCCTCCCTGAATGTCTTCTCCATCTTCCTCCATCTTCTTCATCTGCTCCTCACGGGCCTTGACGGTGGCCTCGAGTGCTGCTATCTTCGCGCGGAGGCGAGTGATGGTGGCATCCCTCTTCGCCCGCTGGCGGCGGAGAGTCCTGCGGTCATTGGCGAGCATCTTGATGGCGTCGCCTTGCTCGATGATGCGGGCGTGAGTCTGGTTGGCGTACTCACGGGAGTGGTCGAGATCTCGCTGCGTGTGGTACAGCATGAAGTCAAGATGCTCCACATGGTGCTTCAGCTCCGGGTGGGATGACATGTCCATGGGCTCTCCGAGCAGAGTTACGCCTCGCGAGGTGAGAAAAGCGAGGGTGCTTGAGTGCCTCCCCGCTCATCCCGCACAAGCGTGCGAGTCCCTCCTGAAGGGCGCGGGCAAGTCCGTCCAGCCAGTTGCTCTCCATGAAGGAGAAGAGGATCCTCTCAGAAGTGGGAGGCTCCATCTTGCCCCTCAAATCCGCAGTGATGATCCACTGCAGTTCGCCTCCTGGCTGGTTCGCGATCTGGGCTCCGTGGAACTCCGGGTGCGGGCGACCAAGGTGGTCGGACAGGGCGTTGAGGTCGTGCTCGAAGATCAAGCTTCCCCCATTCCCGAGCTGGTAAAACTTCGTGTTCACGGGCTCCATCTGAAAGTGAAGTGAAGGATTAAGTTAGAGAAGTGAACAAGTGTGGCAAAATTTTAAGTATATTTCTAAGGAAGAACATGACTTCTCTTTTTCCAAAGAACTTAAAGAGAAGACGAAGATTTAAAATTTCAGAAATACTTCATTCATTTTTGAAACTAATTTTTCGAACGTCCATTTCTAACTAGGGTCTCCTAAGGTCAAACAATGGCTCGATACCAACTTGTCAACACCCGGATTTTTAAGTCCGAATGCCTATTATGTCATACATCGCAATCCCGGGAATATTGTTGTTGCGAGGCATAATAGTTAAGTATCACGATCATCATTCATTACAAACCATAATGTCTTACAACTTGGAATCACATGATCCATATTACACGAATAGTTGATCTATTGATCAACGAACAAACACAAGTTCATAGCGGAAGCGTAAGATACAAGGACTCTCTAGTCCACAGGCCAACGCTTGACGTTAGAAGCTCCTAGTTGTGGTAGACGTCCTGTTGATCGTCATCCTCGTACTGCTGCTCGGCTTCATAGTCTGGCCATTTGAATAGCCAAGGGACAAAGCCGTGAGTACTTTAAGTACTCGCAATCTAATACTAATGTAAGTACTAAACTTGCTATTGAAATGTTCTAAGCTCTAAGGTTATTTGCATAAAGCCAATTTTATTTGAATAGACATTTTTGTAAACAACTCCTCATGTGCTAACTAACTCAAGTGGGAACATTAGTGTCATTCCCACAACTCAGTTGTGATTCAAATCCCAAGTCACCGTTCAAGTTCAAAAAGATGTAAATTCTGATGACGGAAACAAAATGGCCTTTCCAACTGTCCATGACCGCGGACGCGGCTATTCGAATAGGTTTACACTCTGCAGAGGTTGCACACTTGTGCCACAACATTTGATTACATCCGTCAGGAATAACCCTGAATAATCGTAACTCAGTACGCGGATCATCAACCATAACCTTTCACTTACATATCCTAGTATAGGCACCTCTCCCCATGAGCTTGGCCTCCCAGTGAAGACCGACTGTCAACCTGGGAACTGCACGGGAGCTTGGGCCGGACATTCACCTCGTTTCACGTCATTTCTCATCATTTCTTTTGTTGTAGAGGCAGCTTTCGGCATAACCCCGATGACGCTTGTTTAGAGGGAACCCATACTAAGACACCTAAGTTTCCGGCTAAGCCTTACCCATAATCGGGTATTGTGGGGGTACTCAAAAATTGGAATGGTATCGCATCCAACTCAATCATCAGTTTTCGACCAAAATTACCAAGTCAATTTCAGGTCATATTCACCTTCAAAATCTTTCAATGGAAATGACTCATCATTCCAAGGTTTTCACCATCATCATTTCATAAACACATGTTCCCATCTAGAGTAGTCATTTTTAATTTAGCACTAGCATCTAAGTATGAGGGGTGCTAAGTACTTTGCTTTGCTTCTAGGCTAACCTTGATACTCTTGTACTAATCCAATACTAATCAAAGGAATCATAATTCAAAAGTACTTTGATAAAACAAAAGTAAATAAAGCTTGTAAAGTAAAACTGGGAGATAGGATCATAAGCATATGTGAATTTGTTCCAACTTTGCTTGCTTCTCATTTGAAATTGGGGATGAATTTGGGGTGGTGGCTTTGGGCAAAGTTGAAGTGCTTGATGTTGTCTTGGATGAGGTGAAAAGGTTTGACCCAGTGTAGAAGTGAAAAGTGAAAATCCAGGGGCTCAAAGTGGGCATCAGGGTAAAAATGGCACATATGACCATAATCACATGTGAGCTCCATTTTGATTCAAATTTGTTTTGAAATGAGTTGGCTTGATTTCAAAGGTGTTAATAAGTGTTTAGTAACCATTTACAAGTGATGGTGCAAACCAAAATGGCCTAGATCAAATATTGGTAAAAATGGCATAGGCCTTATGTGAGGGTGAAGAGGATTTTTAGAATTCCTTTTCTATTTTATTTTTATTTGACTAAGGGTGATCAAGTGATCATTGCTAGGGTTTTAGAATGAGAGTAACACACAAACAAGCATCATGGCAAAAGCACACTCAAATAAATTCATAAGGTGAGCTAATATGCATAGTCCTATATGATGAGAAAAAGTTTTTGTTGGCTCCAAAAATTTGGATTCTTGAATTCTCTCTCTCTCTTGTTCCTTTTATTGAAACTTGGGATGTTACACCACCCCTGGACTATGGGTCCATAGCAGTAGCTAGATGGTTGTCTTCTCCTCATTGTGCTATCATGTTAGATCTTGTGAGCTGCCTATCATGATCAAGATCATCTATCTGTAATCCTACATGTTGTGTTTGTTGGGATCCGATGAATACTGAATACTATGTCAAGTTGATTATCAATCTATCATATATGTTATTTATGTTCTTGCATGCTCTCCGTTGCTAGTAGAGGCTCTGGCCAAGTTGATACTTGTGACTCCAAGAGGGAGTATTTATGCTCGATAGTGGGTTCATGCCTCCATTAAATGCTGGGACGATGACGAGAAAGTTCTAAGGTTGTGGATGTCTTGTTGCCACTAGGGATAAAACATCGATGCTTTTTCTAAGGATATTTGTGTTGATTACATTACGCACCATACTTAATGCAATTGTCATGTTGTTTGCAACTTAATACGGAGGGGTTCGGATGATAACTCTGAAAGTGGGCTTTTTAGGCATAGATGCATGCTTGGATAGCGGTCTATGTACTTTGTCGTAATGCCACGATTAAATCTCATAGTACTCATCATGATATATGTATGTGCATTGTTATGCCTTCTTTATTTGTCAATTGCCCAACTGTTATTTGTTCACCCAACATCTGTTTATCTTATGGGAGAGACACCACTAGTGAACTGTGGACCCCGGTCCTATTCTTTACATCTGAAATACAATCTACTGCAATTGTTCTTTACTGTTCTTCGCAAACAATCATCATCATCCACACAATACGTTTAATCCTTTGTTTACAACAAGCCGGTGAGATTGACAACCTCACTGTTACGTTGGGGCAAAGTACTTTGATTGTGTTGTGCAGGTTCCACGTTGGCGCCGGAATCCCTGGTGTTGCGCCGCACTACACTCCGCCGTCATCAACCTTCAATGTGCTTCTTGACTCCTACTGGTTCGATAAACCTTGGTTTCTTACTGAGGGAAACTTGCTGCTGTACGCATCACACCTTCCACTTGGGGTTCCCAACGGGCGTGTGCTTTACGCGTCATCAATGGTCATGCCACATAGGATGAAAATATCTACATAGCTTGCCTTCTAAGCTATGCCACCTCATGCTCAAAGGATTGTTATGGATGAGAGCATGACAACCAAGCATCTTACTCATGAAACCAAAACACGAGTCACCCACCTATGTGTCATGATACTAGAGCTTGCCCAAGCCTATAAAAGGAGCCACACCCTTCATCCATTTGATCATCTAATACCATGCTACAAGGAAACCAAAACCTTGAGACCATCCATACATTAGCTAGGATCAAGATGAAGAAGCTAGGAGGTGGAGGCATACCACAAGATGCAGGTTTATCAGATTTCTTGAAGAAGAAGCTATAGAAGATTGCAAGGTAGAATTCCTAGGCAGACCATATATTTACAAGATCATATCATCATATTTTGAGTAGAGCCCTATGATGTGTCAAAGTATTGAGAAGTGAGAGAAGTTATAATATTAACCATAGCCATGTCCATACAAGAATACAAGAGAAGTACTAAACCCTACTTGATCAAGCCAACTCTTGATGTGAGGTGAGAACCTATTTTACTTATAATTCATTAGGAGAACCATGCCATGATCATCACACCTTGGTAATGATCATAAACCCTATGAATCTAGATGAGTGTGATGAGAGGAATAATAAAGAGGTATTAGGGAGGAATAAGTTGATCATGTATAATGCATGACCATGCCTTGTAGGTTTAGATGATAAGTTAAACCTATGTGATAAGTAGATATCATCCATCACATGAAATGATAGTTAAATCACTAGTAGCCAAACCTAGATCATTCCTCATATCTTGAGTGGAGGAGTAATGGCATTATATTTGAAACCTTGCTTATCCAAGCACTTGAGACAACCCTAGTATTGACTTGATCCAAGAATCATATCGATGGTGAGAAAGAGTAACTTTAGCCAATTAAGTATACCATAGCTTATGCCTATACCTAAACCCTAGTTTGTGAGTCACTTGGGATCATAAGTAGAACCTACCACACCTCATGTCCACTTATGCTTCAATTAGTGAAGCTTATGTAAAACCCTAGATCCTTCAACATTAGATTAAATCCACATAGAATAATGTTCCCTAACTTGTGTATCATGGATCACAAGTATAACCCAAGCCATATACACCTTGGCTTAAATACCAATTAGGTAAATGAAATTAAACCAATAATATATCAAATTCTATTTTTGCCTTCCAAGTGCCTTGCTTAGTTGACCAAATGGAGTAGTGTGTTATAATTTGGACCACCATCTTAGCAAGTGCATTAACCATGATGAGCATAGGATCTACCATAAGTAATTCAAGCTAAAGCTTACTAAAACAAGATTAGTGATCATAGAGCTGACCTAACCATTTTTCTAAATCCTTAGAAATAATTTGGCACATGAAATCATGAACCTCACATCATTTCAAAATTGAGAAACAAATCTAAAACAGAAATTTAAAACAAAAAGTAAGACAGAGATAGAAAAGGAGAGGAGGGGTTTACCTTGCCACCACAGCCCAACAGCAACCCATGAGCAGCCCAGCACCATCTCCACCCAACGGCCCAGCACAGCCCAACATACCCTGATACGTCTCCGACGTATCGATAATTTCTTATGTTCTATGCCATATTATTGATGATACCTACATGTTTTATGCACACTTTATGTCATATTCGTGCATTTTCTGGAACTAACCTATTAACAAGATGCCGAAGTGCCGATTGTCATGTTTCTGCTGTTTTTGGTTTCGAAATCCTAGTAACGAAATATTCTCGGAATTGGACGAAATCAAGACCCAGGGTCCTATTTTGCCACGAACCTTCCAGAAGACCGAAGAGCATACGAAGTGGGGCCACGAGGTGGCGACACCACAAGGCGGCGCGTGATGGCGTGTATTTCACACGTTCGTTGGGGAACCCCAAGAGGAAGGTATGATGCGCACAGCAGCAAGTTTTCCCTCAGAAAGAAACCAAGGTTTATCGAACCAGGAGGAGCCAAGAAGCACGTTGAAGGTTGATGGCGGCGGGATGTAGTGCGGCGCAACACCGGGGATTCCGGCGCCAACGTGGAACCTGCACAACACAACCAAAGTACTTTGCCCCAACGAAACAGGTGAGGTTGTCAATCTCACCGGCTTGCTGTAACAAAGGATTAACCGTATTGTGTGGAAGATGATTGTTTGCAAGAAAACAGTAAAGAACAAGTATTGCAAGCAGATTTGTATTTCGAGTATTAAAAGAATGGACCGGGGTCCACAGTTCACTAGAGGTGTCTCTCCCATAAGATAAAAGCATGTTGGGTGAACAAATTACGAGTCGGGCAATTGACAAATAGAGAGGGCATAACAATGCACATACATGTCATGATAAGTATAGTGAGATTTAATTGGGCATTACGACAAAGTACATAGACCGCCATCCAACTGCATCTATGCCTAAAAAGTCCACCTTCGGGTTATCATCCGAACCCCTTCCAGTATTAAGTTGCTAAGCAACAGACAATTGCATTAAGTATGGTGCGTAATGTAATCAACAACTACATCCTCGGACATAGCGCCAATGTTTTATACCTAGTGGCAACAGCACAACACAACCTTAGAACTTTCCATCACTTCGTCCCGAGTGTCAATGCGGGCATGAACCCACTATCGAGCATAAATACTCCCTCTTGGAGTTAAGAGCAAAAACTTGGCCAGAGCCTCTACTAATAACGGAGAGCATGCAAGATCATAAACAACACATATGTAATAACTTGATAATTAACATAACATGGTATTCTCTATCCATCGGATCCCGACAAACACAACATAGAGTATTACGGATAGATGATCTTGATCATGTTAGGCAGCTCGGAAGATCCAACAATGAAGCACAATGAGGAGAAGACAACCATCTAGCTACTTGCTATGGACCCATAGTCCGAGGGTGAACTACTCACTCATCACTCCGGAGGCGACCATGGCGGTGTAGAGTCCTCCGGGAGATGAATCCCCTCTCCGGCAGGGTGCCGGAGGAGATCTCCGAGAATCGCCCGAGATGGGATTGGCGGCGGCGGCGTCTGCGGAAGGTTTTCCGTATCGTGGTTTTTCGCATCAGGGGTTTCGCGACGGAGGCTTTAAGTAGGCGGAAGGGCAGAGTCGGAGGGCTGACGAGGGGCCCACACCATAGGGCGGTGCGGGCCCCCCCTTGGCCGCGCCGCCTTGTGGTGTCGCCACCTCGTGACCCCACTTCGTATGCTCTTCGGTCTTCTGGAAGGTTCGTGGCAAAATAGGCCCCGGGTCTTGATTTCGTCCAATTCCGAGAATATTTCGTTACTAGGATTTCTGAAACCAAAAACAGCGAGAACAACGAAGCGGCACTTCGGCATCTTGTTAATAGGTTAGTTCCAGAAAATGCACGAATATGACATAAAGTGTGCATAAAACATGTAGGTATCATCAATAATATGGCATGGAACATAAGAAATTATCGATACGTCGGAGACGTATCAGCGCGGCCAAGGGGGGGCCCGCGCCGCCCTATGGTGTGGGCCCCTCGTCAGCCCTCCGACTCCGCCCTTCCGCCTATTTAAAGCCTCCGTCGCGAAAACCCTATTACGGAGGACGAAACCCACGAAAACCTTCCGAGCCGCCGCCATCGCGAAGCCAAGATCCGGGGGACAGGAGTCTCTGTTCCGGCACCTGCCGGAGCGGGGAAGTGCCCCGGAAGGCTTCTCCATCGACACCGCTGCCATCTCCACCGCCATCTTCATCACCGCTGCTGCTCCCATGAGGAGGGAGTAGTTCTCCATCGAGGCTCGGGGCTGTACCGGTAGCTATGTGGTTCATCTCTCTCCTATGTACTTCAATACAATAATCTCATGAGCTGCGTTACATGATTGAGATTCATATGATGATGCTTGTAATCTAGATGTCACTATGCTAGTCAAGTGAGTTTTACTTATGTGATCTCCGGGAGACTCCTTGTCCCACGTGTGTAAAGGTGACAGTGTGTGCACCGTGTGGGTCTCTTAGGCTATATTTCACAGAATACTTACTCACTGTTATGAATGGCGTAGTGAAGTGCTTATTTATATCTCTTTATGATTGCAATGTGTTTTGTATCACAACTAGCGTAGTGGCCCGCGCACATGCACAGGCAACATATTTAAAATAAATTAAAATGCATATTATATACATTTTGAGGACATGCAAATAATATATAATATATCTACCCCTTTTAGAAGTGTTTGTTTTATTTCAGAAATATTAACATAAGATTAGTTTGAAAGGGGTGATTGAGAACATGGAAGTAGAGTGGAAATGAAAAAACAAATCAAGATTCGAAAATTATCACTTTTTACTCCCATGCTAGCTTTAAACTGTACGCCTACTTTTTGTAGCTAACCAAAATAAATTTTATTTTCTTCTCCCGCGCCCAAAACCCTCTCAACGGCATTGCTACACCTTAGCACGAACAACTATACATTTATAATGATATAAGTAAGTACAAAACTAAAGAGTTACTCGACTCAAAAGTTCAGTGGTAAACCAACCTACACATAAATATTATGAGACAAATATGATTTTAAGTAATATGTACCTGGGACGGGGTGAGAGCTGCAAATACTTCAGCTGTCATATTTAAAACAAACAACTATATGAAAAACATATTTTATAAAAGATGTGACTACTTGCTACCAGAAGTAGGAGTTGCGATAAACAAATTTAAGCGTCCAAAAGGTTGTAAACTTAGATAATCGATCGTGTAACCGCGCATAAAAATCAATGGATCCATGGTATGGAAGTACCTCATCTCGTCTATATCCATAATATAAATTAATTGCATTACCACTACTGTAGCACATCATTTTTGTTGTTAGCGTTTTTTACGGAGTATTACTAACCACCAAATTGGCACTTTATGGAAACAACTTTATCCGTCAAGATGCACATGATACATCTGGTGCCTATAATAACACACAAAAATGTATAAAAGGAAACACAACCGAAGATATCAAGGTAAGTCATAGCGTGATTATACAATGAAAATACCGCTGCTTGCAGAATGGAGTCGATGATTTCTATCCAGTGCCAGATGATATTACTTTATTTTAGAAACAAATCGAGTAATATAAAGCCGCTTGTTATTTCGATTACATACCTGTTGTTTGGTCTTTTCGGCTATCCATGTTTGGCCATTGGTGTCCGTGTAGACCTCCCAAACTTGAAGAAAGTAAAACACAATTTATATTTCATGCTTAAATTCAGAAAAATTGAGTTGTCGAGAAAATGAATCCAAGAGGAATAAAGATACAGTATCCATGGATGCGGCTAAAATATAAAAATTGTCTAGATTTTCTGCAAGTATTTTTTTATTTATAGAAGAGTCTCATCAAACCTGGACGATTCTCACTGGGGCAGCAAACTGGGGAGGATATTATACCTTAGTACACAAAGAGGGTCTAACAGTTTTCATGATTTTTTGAGAGAAATAGAAAATGCTAAGAAGAAGAATAAAGATAAACAGTATAGTTGGATGGGGTAATTCATGATCTTAATTCTGAACTTATAATATAAAAATTGTCTGGATTGTGTGCAAGTATTTTTAATGATACAAGAGTCTGATCCAACCTGAACATTTCTCATTGGGGAAGAAAGATGGCGGATGAAAGAGGGTGCAACAATGTTAATGATTTTTTGAGAGAAATAAAAAAGATAAGATTATTTTTCTAGAGAACAGGAGTAGAAGTAGTTGTGACAAATAGGGCGTAAAATTACACATTCTATCATGAATCAAATCGTCCATACAAATTAACTTATCCATGATATCTTGCAGTACTGGTCTCTTCTATATCCATCAAATTAATTAATGGATTATTCATACTGTAGCTAATCAATTCCATTGACCGAGCTACGGCAGCTTGCCGAGCCGTGTTCAAATTTAGCTGCCATATATCCCGCATACATGGACAGATGTACATGGACAAACTTAAATTAGTCACCGATACTAGCTATAACATCCGATGTTTTAGAGCAGATCATAGGTCAGGCCACTTGCATACCTGCGAGGCTGCAGCTACATGTCCAATTTTCCATCGAGGGCACGGACCAACCCTACCGGTGCTAGATTATCCCGATGACATACCTAGGCTGTTCTCTCATGCATGGACGTTGCCGATCCGGCGAGCTGGATTGATTCTCTGCAACACGTACTTCGATCGCGGAAGACCAGAAGGCGCTAGGTGCTCGGTCGTGCCTTTTTCTCCTACATCCGGCAGAGCGCCGCCGCTGTAAGGGCTTAACACAGATTAGCAGTGAGATAGGAAAAATTATGGAAGACTGAAAAGAGCTATAGGTGCTCAGTCGCGAGAAACAACAGAGGCATGATTCATGTGCCATGATGCTTCCTCCCGTTTCTCTCGTACGTGATATAGAGCGCCGCCGTCAACGCATCGAGGTTAGTACCTGGTCTCTTCTATATCCATCAAATTAATTAATGGATTATTCATACCGTAGCTAATCAATTCCATTGACCGAGCTACGGCAGCTTGCCGGGCCGTGTTCAAATTTAGCTGCCATATATCCTGCATACATGGACGGATGTACATGGACAAACTTAAATTAGTCACCGATGCTAGCTATAACATCTGATGTTTTAGAGCGAGATCATAGGTCAGGCCACTTGCATACTGCAGGCTGCAGCTACATGTCCAATTTTCCATCGAGGGCACGGACCAACCCTACCAGTGCTAGATTATCCCGATGACATACCTAGGCTGTTCTCTCATGCATGGACGTTGCCGATCCAGCGAGCTGGATTGATTCTCTGCAACACGTACTTCGATCTGGAAGACCAGAAGGCGCTAGGTGCTCAGTCGTGCCTTTTTTCTCCTACGTCCGGCAGAGCGCCGCCGCTGTAAGGGCTTAACACAGATTAGCAGTGAGATAGGAAAAATTATGGAAGACTGAAAAGAGCTATAGGTGCTCAGTCGCGAGAAACAACAGAGGCATGATTCATGTGCCATGATGCTTCCTCCCGTTTCTCTCGTACGTGATATAGAGCGCCGCCGTCAACGCATCAGGTTTTGACATGACGGGAAAAATTAGGGATAGGACAGAAGCAACGTTTCGTTTTTATGGCATTGGTGGGTAATTTACATGAAGTTAGATCTAACGGATGTATTATTGTAATCCCGAAAATAAAAGGCCAGATGTTTCTGATTATTGTGGGAATTTCTAGATAATTCTCTAATTTCTGGTTAGCTCGTAATTTACTTTTAATATATAATAGATTTATCTATGTGCTACTCTAGTGATGTTATTAAAGTAGTTTATTCCTCCTGCACGGTGTAATGGTGACAGTGTGTGCATCCGTGTTAGTACTTGGCGTATGCTATGATCATGATCTCTTGTAGATTGTGAAGTTAACTATTGCTATGATAGTATTGATGTGATCTATTCCTCCTACATAGTGTGAAGGTGACAGTGTGCATGCTTGTGTTAGTACTTGGTTTAGTCGTGTCGATCTTTCTTGCACTCTAAGGTTATTTAAATATGAACATTGAATTGTGGAGCTTGTTAACTCCGGCATTGAGGGTTCGTGTAATCCTACGCAATGTGTTCATCATCCAACAAAAGAGTGTAGAGTACGCATTTATCTGTTTCGTTATGTAATCAAAGTTGAGAGTGTCCACTAGTGAAAGTCTATTCCCTAGGCCTTGTTCCTAAATACTGCTATTGCTGCTTGTTTACTTGTTTCTATGCGTTACTACTGCTGCGTTACTACTTGCTGCGTTACTCTTGCTTGTTCTATGTCCTGGGCAAAGCACTTTTACGGTGCCGTTGCTACTACTTATTCATACCACCTGTATTTCACTATCTCTTCGCCGAACTAGTGCACCTATTAGGTGTGTTGGGGACACAAGAGACTTCTTGCTTTGTGGTTGCGGGGTTGCATGAGAGGGATATCTTTGACCTCTTCCTCCACGAGTTCGATAAACCTTGGGTGATCCACTTAAGGGAAACTTGCTTGCTGTTCTACAAACCTCTGCTCTTGGAGGCCCAACACTGTCTACAAGAATAGAAGCTCCCGTAGACATCAAGCACTTTTACGGCGCCGTTGCTGGGGAGGAAAGGTAAAAAGGCACTCATACTCCGGTTCCGAGTAATGATGACTTTTCCGGCGCCATTGTGTTTGTGCTCGAAGCTATTTCCTTTAGATCCTGCAATTGCATCTTTTTGTTTCTTGTTTACACTAGTTTGGCATAATGGACAACAATGAGCTTCTTATTCTATTTCCTGATTTAAAACATGGATTGTTTGATGCGAAAATTAAAAAACCTATGGAATCTTATTTGCATCTTGGTAGTAATATTAGTATGAACGCTTTGAACACCATTGTTGATAATGATATAGAAAGTTCTAAGCTTGGGGAGGCTGGTTTTGATGAGCATGATCTTTTTAGTCCCCCAAGCATTGAGGAGAAAATTTACTTTGATGATGCTTTGCCTCCTATTTATGATGATTATAATGATAGTATTCTTTTAGTACCGCCTGTTATGGAGGATAAATTTGATTATGATTACAATATGCCTCCTATATTTGATGATGAGAATAATGATGATAGCTACTTTGTTGAATTTGCTCCCACTATTACTAATAAAATTGATTATGCTTATGTGGAGAGTAATAATTTTATGCATGAGGCTCATGATAAGAATGTTTTATGTGATAGTTATATTGTTGAGTTTGCTCATGTTGCTACTGAAAGTTATTATGAGAGAGGAAAATATGGTTGTATAAATTTTCATGTTACTAAAATGCCTCTCTATGTGCTGAAATTTTTGAAGCTACACTTGTTTTATCTTCCTATGCTTGTTACTTTGCTCTTCATGAACTTGTTTATTTACAAGATTCCTATGCATAGGAAGCATGTTAGACTTAAATTTGTTTTGAATTTGCCTCTTGATGCTCTCTTTTGCTTCAAATACTATTTCTTGCGAGTGCATCATTAAAGCTGCTTGAGCCCATCTTAATGGCTATAAAGAAAGAACTTCTTGGGAGATAACCCATGTGTTATTTTGCTACAGTACTTGGTTTTTATTTTGAGTCTTGGAAGTTGTTTACTACTGTAGCAACCTCTCCTTATCTTAGTTTTATGTTTTGTTGTGCCAAGTAAAGTCTTTGATAGTAAAGTAAGTACTAGATTTAGATTACTGCGCAGTTCAGATTTCTTTGCTTGTCACGAATCTTTGTCTACCTCCCTGTAGGTAGCTCAGAAAATTAAGCCAATTTACGTGCATGATCCTCAGATATGTACGCAACTTTCATTAAATTTGGGCATTTTCATTTGAGCAAGTCTGGTGCCCTAATAAAATCCATCTTTACGGATTATTCTGTTTTGACAGATTCTGCCTTTTATTTCGCATTGCCTCTTTTGCTATGTTGGATGAATTTCTTTGATCCATTAATGTCCAGTAGCTTTATGCAATGTCCAGAAGTGTTAAGAATGATTGTGTCACCTCTGAACATGTGAATTTTTATTATGCACTAACCCTCTAATGAGTTGTTTCGAGTTTGGTGTGGAGGAAGTTTTCAAGGATCAAGAGAGGAGTATGATGCAATATGATCAAGGAGAGTGAAAGCTCTAAGCTTGGGGATGCCCCGGTGGTTCACCCCTGCATATTCTAAGAAGACTCAAGCGTCTAAGCTTGGGGATGCCCAAGGCATCCCCTTCTTCATCGACAACATTATCAGGTTCCGCCCCTGAAACTATATTTTTATTCCGTCACATCTTATGCACTTTGCTTGGAGCGTCGGTTTGTTTTTGTTTTTTGTTTTGTTTGAATAAAATGGATCCTAGCATTCACTTTATGGGAGAGAGACACGCTCCGCTGTAGCATATGGACAAGTATGTCCTTAGGCTCTACTCATAGTATTCATGGCGAAGTTTCTTCTTCGTTAAATTGTTATATGGTTGGAATAGGAAAATGCTACATGTAGTAACTCTAAAATGTCTTGGATAATTTGATACTTGGCAATTGTTGTGCTCATGTTTAAGCTCTTGCATCATATACTTTGCACCCATTAATGAAGAAACACTTAGAGCTTGCTAATTTGGTTTGCATATTTGGTTTCTCTAGAGTCTAGATAACATCTAGTATTGAGTTTTGAACAACAAGGAAGACGGTGTAGAGTCTTATAATGTTTACAATATGTCTTTTATGTGAGTTTTGCTGCACCGTTCATCCTTGTGTTTGTTTCAAATAACCTTGCTAGCCTAAACCTTGTATCGAGAGGGAATACTTCTCATGCATCCAAAATACTTGAGCCAACCACTATGCCATTTGTGTCCACCATACCTACCTACTACATGGTATTTATCCGCCATTCCAAAGTAAATTGCTTGAGTGCTACCTTTAAAATTCCATCATTCACCTTTGCAATATATAGCTCATGGGACAAATAGCTTAAAAACTATTGTGGTATTGAATATGTACTTATGCACTTTATCTCTTATTAAGTTGCTTGTTGTGCGATAACCATGCTTCTGGGGACGCCATAAACTATTCTTTGTTGAATATCATGTGAGTTGCTATGCATGTCCGTCTTGTCTGAAGTAAGAGAGATCTACCACCTTTATGGTTGGAGCATGCATATTGTTAGAGAAGAACATTGGGCCGCTAACTAAAGCCATGAATCATGGTGGAAGTTTCAGTTTTGGACATATATCCTCAATCTCATATGAGAATAGTAATTGTTGCCACATGCTTATGCATTAAAGAGGAGTCCATTATCTGTTCTCCATGTTGTCCCGGTATGGATGTCTAAGTTGAGAATAATCAAAAGCGAGAAATCCAAAATGCGAGCTTTCTCCTTAGACCTTGATACGTCTCCGACGTATCGATAATTTCTTATGTTCCATGCCACATTATTGATGTTATCTACATGTTTTATGCACACTTTATGTCATATTCGTGCATTTTCTGGAACTAACCTATTAACAAGATGCCGAAGAGCCAGTTCCTGTTTTCTGCTGTTTTTGGTTCCGAAATCCTAGTAACGAAATATTCTCGGAATTGGACGAAATCAAGACCCGGGGTCCTATTTTTCCCGGAGCCTTCCGGAACACCCGAGAGCCGCCGGAGGAAGCCACGGGGGCCCCACACCACACCCCGGCGCGGCCGGAGGGGGTTCGCGCCGCCCTATGGTGTGGGCCCCCCGGGCCCCTCCGAGGCTGCCCTTCCGCCTATTTAAAGCCTCCGTCGCGAAAACCACGATACGAAGAACCACGATACGGAAAACCTTCCGGAGCCGCCGCCATCGCGAAGCCAAGATCCGGGGGACGGGAGTCTCTGTTCCGGCACCCGCCGGGAGCGGGGAAGTGCCCCGGAAGGCTTCTCCATCGACACCGCTGCCATCTCCACCGCCATCTTCATCACCGCTGCTGCTCCCATGAGGAGGGAGTAGTTCTCCATCGAGGCTCGGGGCTGTACCGGTAGCTATGTGGTTCATCTCTCTCCTATGTACTTCAATACAATAATCTCATGAGCTGCCTTACATGATTGAGATTCATATGATGATGTTTGTAATCTAGATGTCACTATGGTAGTCAAGTGAGTTTTACTTATGTGATCTCCGGAGACTCCTTGTCCCACGTGTGTAAAGGTGACAGTGTGTGCACCGTGTGGGTCTCTTAGGCTATATTTCACAGAATACTTACTCACTGTTATGAATGGCGTAGTGAAGTGCTTATTTATATCTCTTTATGATTGCAATGTATTTTGTATCGCAATTTATCTATGTGCTACTCTAGCAATGTTATTAAAGTAGTTTTATTCCTCCTGCACGGTGTAATGGTGATAGTGTGTGCATCCGTGTTAGTACTTGGTTTATGCTATGATTATGATCTCTTGTAGATTATGAAGTTAACTATTGCTATGATAGTATTGATGTGTATTATTCCTCCTACATAGTGTGAAGGTGACAGTGTGCATACTATGTTAGTACTTGGTTTAGTCTTATTGATCTTTCTTGCACTCTAAGGTTATTTAAATATGAACATTGAATTGTGGAGCTTGTTAACTCCGGCATTGAGGGTTCGTGTAATCCTACGCAATGTGTTCATCATCCAACAAGAGTGTAGAGTATGCATTTATCTATTCTGTTATGTGATCAAAGTTGAGAGTGTCCACTAGTGAAAGTCTATTCCCTAGGCCTTGTTCCTAAATATCGCTATCGTCTGCTTGTTTCTTGTTTCTCTGCGTTACTACTGCTGCGTTACTACTGCTGCGTTACTACTGCTTGTTTAATATCCTGGGCAAAGCACTTTTCTGGTGCCGTTGCTACTACTTATTCATACCACCTGTATTTCACTATCTCTTCGCCGAACTAGTGCACCTATTGGGTGTGTTGGGGACACAAGAGACTTCTTGCTTTGTGGTTGCAGGGTTGCATGAGAGGGATATCTTTGACCTCTTCCTCCCTGAGTTCGATAAACCTTGGGTGATCCACTTAAGGGAAACTTGCAGCTGTTCTACAAACCTCTGCTCTTGGAGGCCCAACACTGTCTACAAGAATAGAAGCTCCCGTAGACATCAAGCACTTTTCTGGCGCCGTTGCCGGGGAGGAAAGGTAAAAGGCACTCATACTCTGGTCTCAGGTAAAGTACTTTTCTGGCGCCGTTGTGTGTGTGCTCGAAGCTATTTCCTTTAGATCTTGCAATTGCATCTTTTTGTTTCTTGTTTACACTAGTTTGGCATAATGGACAACAATGAGCTTCTTATTCTATTTCCTGATTTAAGACATGGATTGTTTGATGCGAAAATTAAAAAACCTATGGAATCTTATTTGCATGCTGGTAGTAATATTAGTATGAACGCTTTTAACACCATTGTTGATAATAATGTAGAAAGTTCTAAGCTTGGGGAAGCTGGTTTTCATTATCTTTTTAGTCCCCCAAGCATTGAGGAGAAAATTTTCTTTGATGATACTTTGCCTCCTATTAATGATGATTATAATGATAGTGGTCTTTTGGTGCCACCTACTATGGAGAGTAAATTTTATTGTGATTATACTATGCCTCCTACACTTGATGAGAATAATAATGATAGCTACTTTGTTGAATTTGCTCCCACTACAACTAATAAAATTGATTATGCCTATGTGGAGAGTAATAATTTTATATATGAGACTCATGATAAGAATGCTTTATGTGATAGTTATATTGTTGAGTTTGCTCATCTTGCTACTGAAAGCTATTATGAGAGAGGAAAATATGGTTGTAGAAATTTTCATGTTACTAAAATGCCTCTCTATGTGCTGAAATTTTTGAAGCTACACTTGTTTTATCTTCCTATGCTTGTTACTTTGCTCTTCATGAACTTGTTTATTTACAAGATTCCTATGCATAGGAAGCATGTTAGACTTAAATATGTTTTGAATTTGCCTCTTGATGCTCTCTTTTACTTCACATACTATCTTTTGCGAGTGCATCATTAAAACTGCTGAGCCCATCTTAATGGCTGTAAAGAAAGAACTTCTTGGGAGATAACCCATGTGTTATTTTGCTACAGTACTTTGTTTTATATTTGAGTCTTGGAAGTTGTTTACTACTGTAGCAACCTCTCCTTATCTTAGTTTTGAGTTTTGTTGAACCATGTAAAGTCTTTGATAGCAAAGTAAGTACTAGATTTGGATTACTGCGCAGTTCCAGATTTCTTTGCTGTCACGAATCTGGGTCTACCTCCCTGTAGGTAGCTCAGAAAATTAAGCCAATTTACGTGCATGATCCTCAGATATGTACGCAACTTTCATTCAATTTGGGCATTTTCATTTGAGCAAGTCTGGTGGCCTAATAAAATCCATCTTTACGGACTGTTCTGTTTTGACAGATTCTGCCTTTTATTTCGCATTGCCTCTTTTGCTATGTTGGATGAATTTCTTTGATCCATTAATGTCCAGTAGCTTTATGCAATGTCCAGAAGTGTTAAGAATGATTGTGTCACCTCTGAACATGTGAAATTTTATTGTGCACTAACCCTCTAATGAGTTGTTTCGAGTTTGGTGTGGAGGAAGTTTTCAAGGATCAAGAGAGGAGTATGATGCAATATGATCAAGGAGAGTGAAAGCTCTAAGCTTGGGGATGCCCCGGTGGTTCACCCCTGCATATTATAAGAATACTCAAGCGTCTAAGCTTGGGGATGCCCAAGGTATCCCCTTCTTCATCGACAACATTATCAGGTTCCTCCCCTGAAACTATATTTTTATTCCGTCACATCTTATGTACTTTGCTTGGAGCGTCGGTTTGTTTTTGTTTTTTGTTTTGTTTGAATAAAATGGATCCTAGCATTCACTTTGTGGGAGAGAGACACGCTCCGCTGTAGCATATGGACAAGTATGTCCTTAGGCTCTACTCATAGTATTCATGGCGAAGTTTCTTCTTCGTTAAATTGTTATATGGTTGGAATTGGAAAATGATACATGTAGTAAATTGCTAAAATGTCTTGGATAATTTGATACTTGGCAATTGTTGTGCTCATGTTTAAGCTCTTGCATCATATACTTTGTACCCATTAATGAAGAAATACATAGATCTTGCTAAAATTTGGTTTGCATAATTGGTCTCTCTAAGGTCTAGATAATTTCTAGTATTGAGTTTTGAACAACAAGGAAGACGGTGTAGAGTCTTATAATGTTTACAATATGTCTTTTATGTGAGTTTTGCTGCACCATTCATCCTTATGTTTGTTTCAAATAACCTTGCTAGCCTAAACCTTGTATCGAGAGGGAATACTTCTCATGCATCCAAAATACTTGAGCCAACCACTATGCCATTTGTGTCCACCATACCTACCTACTACATGGTATTTATCCGCCATTCCAAAGTAAATTGCTTGAGTGCTACCTTTAAAATTCCATCATTCACCTTTGCAATATATAGCTCATGGGACAAATAGCTTAAAAACTATTGTGGTATTGAATATGTACTTATGCACTTTATCTCTTATTAAGTTGCTTGTTGTGCGATAACCAAGCTTCGGGGACGCCATCAACTATTCTTTGTTGAATATCATGTGAGTTGCTATGCATGTCCGTCTTGTCTGAAGTAAGAGAGATCTACCACCTTTATGGTTGGAGCATGCATATTGTTAGAGAAGAACATTGGGCCGCTAACTAAAGCCATGAATCATGGTGGAAGCTTCAGTTTTGGACATATATCCTCAATCTCATATGAGAATAATAATTGTTGTCACATGCTTATGCATTAAAGAGGAGTCCATTATCTGTTGTCCATGTTGTCCCGGTATGGATGTCTAAGTTGAGAATAATCAAAAGCGAGAAATCCAAAATGCGAGCTTTCTCCTTAGACCTTTGTACGGGCGGCATGGAGGTACCCCATTGTGACACTTGGTTAAAACATGTGCATTGCAAAGATCCGGTAGTCCAAGCTAATTAGGACAAGGTGTGGGCACTATTAGTATACTATGCATGAGACTTGCAACTTGTAAGATATAATTTACATAACTCATATGCTTTATTACTACCGTTGACAAAATTGTTTCATGTTTTCAAAATAAAAGCTCTAGCACAAATATAGCAATCGATGCTTTCCTCTTTGAAGGACCATTCTTTTTTACTTTTATGTTGAGTCGGTTCACCTATTTCTCTCCACCTCAAGAAGCAAACACTTGTGTGAACTGTGCATTGATTCTTACATACTTGCATATTGCACTTGTTATATTACTCTATGTTGACAATTATCCATGAGATATACATGTTACAAGTTGAAAGCAACCGCTGAAACTTAATCTTCCTTTATGTTGCTTCAATACCTTTACTTTGATTTATTGCTTTATGAGTTAACTCTTATGCAAGATTTATTGATGCTTGTCTTGAAGTACTATTCATGAAAAGTCTTTGCTTTATGATTCACTTGTTTACTCATGTCATTACCACTGTTTTGATCACTGCATTCACTACATATGTTTACAAATAGTATGATCAAGGTTATGATGGCATGTCACTTCAGAAATTATCTTTGTTATCGTTTTACCTGCTCGGGAAGAGCAGAACTAAGCTTGGGGATGCTGATACGTCTCCGACGTATCGATAATTTCTTATGTTCCATGCCACATTATTGATGTTATCTACATGTTTTATGCACACTTTATGTCATATTCGTGCATTTTCCGGAACTAACCTATTAACAAGATGCCGAAGAGCCGGTTCCTCGTTTTCTGCTGTTTTTGGTTCCGAAATCCTAGTAACGAAATATTCTCGGAATTGGACGAAATCAAGACCCGGGGTCCTATTTTTCCCGGAGCCTTCCGGAACACCCGAGAGCCGCCGGAGGGAAGCCCCGGGGGCCCCACACCACACACGGCGCGGCCGGAGGGGGCCGCGCCGCCCTATGGTGTGGGCCCCCGAGCCCCCTCCGAGGCTGCCCTTCCGCCTATTTAAAGCCTTCGTCGTGAAAACCCTGATACGAAGAACCACGATACGGAAAACCTTCCAGAGCCGCCGCCATCGCGAAGCCAAGATCTGGGGGACAGTCTCTGTTCCGGCACCCTGCTGGAGCGGGGAAGTGCCCCCGGAAGGCTTCTCCATCTACACCGCTGCCATCTCCACCGCCATCTTCATCACCGCTGCTGCTCCCATGAGGAGGGAGTAGTTCTCCATCGGGGCTCGGGGCAGTACCGGTAGCTATGTGGTTCATCTCTCTCCTATGTACTTCAATATAATAATCTCATGAGCTGCCTTACATGATTGAGATTCATATGATGATGCTTGTAATCTAGATGTCACTATGCTAGTCAAGTGAGTTTTACTTATGTGATCTCCGGAGACTCCTTGTCCCACGTGTGTAAAGGTGACAGTGTGTGCACCGTGTGGGTCTCTTAGGCTATATTTCACAGAATACTTACTCACTGTTATGAATGGCGTAGTGAAGTGCTTATTTATATCTCTTTATGATTGCAATGTATTTTGTATCGCAATTTATCTATGTGCTACTCTAGCAATGTTATTAAAGTAGTTTTATTCCTCCTGCACGGTGTAATGGTGACAGTGTGTGCATCCGTGTTAGTACTTGGTTTATGCTATGATTATGATCTCTTGTAGATTATGAAGTTAACTATTGCTATGATAGTATTGATGTGTATTATTCCTCCTACATAGTGTGAAGGTGACGGTGTGCATACTATGTTAGTACTTGGTTTAGTCTTATTGATCTTTCTTGCACTCTAAGGTTATTTAAATATGAACATTGAATTGTGGAGCTTGTTAACTCCGGCATTGAGGGTTCGTGTAATCCTACGCAATGTGTTCATCATCCAACAAGAGTGTAGAGTATGCATTTATCTATTCCGTTATGTGATCAAAGTTGAGAGTGTCCACTAGTGAAAGTCTATTCCCTAGGCCTTGTTCCTAAATATCGCTATCGCTGCTTGTTTACTTGTTTTATCTGCGTTACTACTGCTGCGTTACTACTGCGCTGCGTTACTACTGCTTGTTTACTATCCCGGGCAAAGCACTTTTCCGGTGCCGTTGCTACTACTTATTCATACCACCTGTATTTCACTATCTCTTCGCCGAACTAGTGCACCTATTGGGTGTGTTGGGGACACAAGAGACTTCTTGCTTTGTGGTTGCGGGGTTGCATGAGAGGGATATCTTTGACCTCTTCCTCCCTGAGTTCGATAAACCTTGGGTGATCCACTTAAGGGAAACTTGCTGCTGTTCTACAAACCTCTGCTCTTGGAGGCCCAACACTGTCTACAAGAATAGAAGCTCCCGTAGACATCAGACCTTTGTATAGGCGGCATGGAGGTACCCCATTGTGACACTTGGTTAAAACATGTGCATTGCAAAGATCCGGTAGTCCAAGCTAATTAGGACAAGGTGCGGGCACTATTAGTATACTATGCATGAGGCTTGCAACTTGTAAGATATAATTTTCATAACTCATATGCTTTATTACTACCGTTGACAAAATTGTTTCATGTTTAAAATAAAAGCTCTAGCACAAATATAGCAATCGATGCTTTCCTCTTTGAAGGACCATTCTTTTACTTTTATGTTGAGTCAGTTCACCTATCTCTCTCCACCTCAAGAAGCAAACACTTGTGTGAACTATGCATTGATTCCTACATACTTGCATATTGCACTTGTTATATTACTCTATGTTGACAATTATCCATGAGATATACATGTTACAAGTTGAAAGCAACCGCTGAAACTTAATCTTCCTTTGTGTTGCTTCAATACCTTTACTTTGATTTATTGCTTTATGAGTTAAATCTTATGCAAGACTTATTAATGCTTGTCTTGAAGTACTATTCATGAAAAGTCTTTGCTTTATGATTCACTTGTTTACTCATGTCATTACCATTGTTTTGATCGCTGCATTCACTACATATGTTTACAAATAGTATGATCAAGGTTATGATGGCATGTCACTTCGAAATTATCTTTGTTATCGTTTTACCTGCTCGGGACGAGCGAGAACTAAGCTTGGGGATGCTGATACGTCTCCGACGTATCGATAATTTCTTATGTTCTATGCCATATTATTGATGATACCTACATGTTTTATGCACACTTTATGTCATATTCGTGCATTTTCCGGAACTAACCTATTAACAAGATGCCGAAGTGCCGATTGCTTGTTTTCTGCTGTTTTTGGTTTCAGAAATCCTAGTAACGAAATATTCTCGGAATTGGACGAAATCAAGACCCAGGGTCCTATTTTGCCAAGAACCTTCCAGAAGACCGAAGAGCATACGAAGTGGGGCCACGAGGTGGCGACACCACAAGGCAGCGCGGCCAAGGGGGGGCCCGCGCCGCCCTATGGTGTGGGCCCCTCGTCAGCCCTCCGACTCCGCCCTTCCGCCTATTTAAAGCCTCCGTCGCGAAAACCCTATTACGGAGGACGAAACCCACAGAAACCTTCCAGAGCCGCCGCCATCGCGAATCCAAGATCTGGGGGACAGGAGTCTCTGTTCCGGCACCCTGCCGGAGCGGGGAAGTGCCCCCGGAAGGCTTCTCCATCGACACCGCTGCCATCTCCACCGCCATCTTCATCACCGCTGCTGCTCCCATGAGGAGGAGTAGTTCTCCATCGAGGCTCGGGGCTGTACCGGTAGCTATGTGGTTCATCTCTCTCCTATGTACTTCAATACAATAATCTCATGAGCTGCCTTACATGATTGAGATTCATATGATGATGCTTGTAATCTAGATGTCACTATGCTAGTCAAGTGAGTTTTACTTATGTGATCTCCGGAGACTCCTTGTCCCACGTGTGTAAAGGTGACGAGTGTGTGCACCGTGTGGGTCTCTTAGGCTATATTTCACGAGAATACTTACTCACTGTTATGAATGGCGTAGTGAAGTGCTTATTTATATCTCTTTATGATTGCAATGTGTTTTGTATCACAATTTATCTATGTGCTACTCTAGTGATGTTATTAAAGTAGTTTATTCCTCCTGCACGGTGTAATGGTGACAGTGTGTGCATCCGTGTTAGTACTTGGCGTATGCTATGATCATGATCTCTTGTAGATTGTGAGGTTAACTATTGCTATGATAGTATTGATGTGATCTATTCCTCCTACATAGTGTGAAGGTGACGAGTGTGCATGCTTGTGTTAGTACTTGGTTTAGTCGTGTCGATCTTTCTTGCACTCTAAGGTTATTTAAATATGAACATTGAATTGTGGAGCTTGTTAACTCCGGCATTGAGGGTTCGTGTAATCCTACGCAATGTGTTCATCATCCAACAAAAGAGTGTAGAGTACGCATTTATCTATTCTGTTATGTGATCAAAGTTGAGAGTGTCCACTAGTGAAAGTCTATTCCCTAGGCCTTGTTCCTAAATACTGCTATTGCTGCTTGTTTCTTGTTTCTATCGCGTTACTACTTGCTGCGTTACTACTGCTGCGTTACTACTCGCTTGTTTACTCGTCCTGGGCAAAGCACTTTTCCGGTGCCGTTGCTACTACTTATTCATACCACCTGTATTTCACTATCTCTTCGCCGAACTAGTGCACCTATTAGGTGTGTTGGGGACACAAGAGACTTCTTGCTTTGTGGTTGCGGGGTTGCATGAGAGGGATATCTTTGACCTCTTCCTCCCTGAGTTCGATAAACCTTGGGTGATCCACTTAAGGGAAACTTGCTGCTGTTCTACAAACCTCTGCTCTTGGAGGCCCAACACTGTCTACAAGAATAGAAGCTCCCGTAGACATCATACCCCTTCGATTAAATAGAGAAAATTGACTTCGTCTTCATCTCCATGGTCGACAACGCGATGAAACTCATCGGCCACATCCCTCGTTGATGATAAGAACGCCCGGGACGTCGTCAGTCATCCCAGAGCTTCGCCCTAAATCTTCTTGCATCCGTCTCATCCATAAACGTCAAGATTCATGCCCAACAACAGCTGTCGTGGCCATCCAATCCCGGCCACTGCCGCCAGCGAGCCGATGAATTAGACCTCGTCGTGCTCTATAAATATGCCCAGAGCTTCTCTAGGAAACCCTAGAACCTGACCACCTATCCATTTTCCCTCAGTACCTCCCTATCTCTCACAATCATCTGCACAAGGTTGCCAGCGTCAAGCAAGAACACGGCGATAGGAGCCACCCCAGCCTCCATCGCGTGGTCAAGGAGAAGCGCCTCGGCGCGTAGATCATCTGGGAGGAAGCACGCATCCAGGAGAGCTCAGGATTAGCCCAATTTTGGCGTTCCCTTCCTCAGTACCTCGTCGGAATCGGTGATTTCTCAGCCATCTCCGTCGATAATCGACATCGTCGACTACACCAATAGCCTCAGGGTGAGCTAGCGCATCTTTAGAGCCTAATTTTGCTTCCTAGAACCATCTGTAGCTCACGATTGATAGTTGGCCAGAGTGAACCGCCGCAGCACATGGTCGCCGACGATGTTCCGGTGATCCCCTGAGAAAAGCACCCCCACCAATAGGATCGCCTCGTTTTCCTTGTTCGTTTAAGCCTAGCCTCGCGTCCCCGGGAGCAATAAATCAGCGGCGCCGTCATCTCCTGGTCGCTGGCGTCAAGCCGGAGGCGAAGCCGACGTGGAGGTGGGGTCCCAAGCGTTGGTTGAATGGTCGTTGCCATCATGGCAACTGACCTAGTCAATGGTCCCACTCATCACTAGCAGAGACTAGGGTATGAATCGATATGTTTAATATTTTCACTTAATTCAAAATCTAGTAAAATACTGGAACTTTGCCAAAATTTATAAAATTCATCTCAACTCAGAAAAATACAAATAAGATATCAAAATGCAATTTTAATATGAAAATATGATATGAAAATATGTGTTAAAATAAAATTCAGTTATTTAACCTTTATTAATTATGCCTTTCCTTTTATCGAAAATACAATTAAAATTCAATAATTAGTTAAGTTTCCAAAAATGAATAATAGCAATTCAGTAAGTAAAGAAAATATTAAGATTAATTTTCTTTATCATATTTCATTAACTTAAACATTGGTGGTATTTTATAAACCCTAAATTGCAAATTACCATTTACCATTTTCTTTAAATAATAATAAAGTAAGAAAATGTTAAACACTAATATTATTTTTATTTTGAAGCATTAAGAATTTCAAATATTACAAATTATTACCTTAAGAATTGTAGTATAATTTGGAAACCCTAGTTCCAATACAAGTAAAAACTCTAACCCTATTATTTTATGTGAAAACCGTAAATTACTTTCAACTCTAAAACCCTAGGGATTTATCACATGTGATCATATGAACTTAACCTTAGTTAAAGATCCTTACTATGAAACAAATAAATGCATGCTCATTATTTATTAAAATAGAATAAGCCAAATACACATGAAGTTATTATTTCATGTCTTCTTAGTTAATAGACCTTATATGATTCCTTAATGGTCAACCATAACTTGTTAATTCTTGCCATCGCCATCAATCATCATTAAGTAGTGTCACACCACCTCTATAATCATCCTTTAATATGATACCCTATGGTCAACCATAGTAGTAACCATGAATAGTAATTTAATTTGTTGTCCATGTTTAGCTAAAACATGCCAATACTTGCTGCATATGGACCCATCATACTACCTCCATACCGGATTAATGGGCAATTACGCACTTCGAGAAAGAAGTTTGACTACTAATTTGGTCAATAAAATATAAGATATATATCAAAAAAAATATATCATTGAAAAGATTTTTTAAATACAAATCCAACGGTATAATTTTTGTGGCATATATCTCATATTTTGTTGACCAAATTTATAGTTAAACTTGTTTCTCGAAATGCGTAATTGCCCATTAATCCGGTATGGAGGTAGTACTTAGTAACCAACTCGTCCCTAATTAGTGAATTAAATGAACCTAATAGTGAATCCTAGTAAACCCTAGAAGCACATAGCTCCTATTTATAGTATTTCTTGTTCTTTATTAAACCTATTCTTCAAAAGTTATTCTTTTGAAGTAAATAAACAAGTAAACCATATAAGTAAATAGTTCTTATTTGAAATACTTGTTATTTCTTATGTAACCTGTTCTTCAAAAGTTATTCTTTTGAAGTATATAAGAAGTAATCATCAACCATGTACTATAGGACTTAAAACCAACAACTGCTCTTTACATGTTATTCCAACCACAAGTCCTTTGTGTGTATGATTGTTATGATGTCTTATACCACTTGTTTACGATACTAAGATAACCAAACCTTAATAAGAACCTTATTTGTGGAACCACTCTAAAAGTAACACACCCTAAAGAAATCTTTACAACTCACCCAATCTTAAATCATCGGGGTTAGGTTACGCTCAGGGCGATTGCATCTCATAATATGCATTATAGCATCTTTGCTAGTTCTTTAAACATTGTCCTTACCGAACGATGATGGTATTTCAGAATTTGGAGTTATCACGTATCGAAGCTTTTACCTGCATAATCTTGCAGTCAAGAAAGGCAAGTTCATCACTTTCTCATGTCATTTGATTATTTTTATCAAATTATATGCAAATTACTATACTTATCACTCCTACATTGAAAATCAAAACATTACTTTACAATTATGAATATGACTATGTGGTGGGCAATGGAACCATGGCATGTGTTGATGGTGGAGGTTCCATTGCAAGGGTTCTACTCATCTAGGACTAATCACCAATGCCGTCTAGTGATTCTAGCGCCGTACATATCCCGTTAACCATGAGATCTATAATGGCTCTGGGGAAGTCAGTTGTATCTTTTTTCCTTCTGCATATCAACGGACTTGATAGAGCCTTGCTGGGTGTTCCGAGAACACTGTTGCGGTTTGGAAATCCCTTAAATCCCCATCCTTGAGGATGAGTGCGCCCTACCGTCTATGATGGATTGTCCATAGTACATCGTGGGTAAAGCCGTATTACCGGGAGAAGTCTAACGGGGACGTGCGGATGGACAAAAGGGTGGGTATGCAGGGTCGGGGAGAAGACAGTGATTGGCTTAGTTCTTATACTGGGCCTCACACCAAGAAAGTGTGGACGGGAATAAGCTGCTCGGTTGGCAACAAGGATAAGTTCTCTTATGGGAAAAGTAACGCACCTCTGCAGAGTGTATTGAATTGTGGATGTCACTCCCTGTTCCGGGAAGGGAACTACGAATGCGGTAGGAAAGGAACTCCATGAAGTTCTGGTCATGTGAAGACTGATGCGCATAGTTTTCAGAATAAAATCAACCTCTTGAAGAAATGTTTACGAAAACTTGCATTCGCCTGTGACTTTCTGGTTGTAGCTAGTGCATGATACACCTATTTCCTATAATAAACTTGTTGAGTACGCTGGTACTCATCCCTCTTTGAATCCCTTGCTTAGTTATGGAGTCACCGAAGGAGAAACTGCCGTGGAACTCAAAGACAAAGGAGTCCACTACAACAAGATGGAGAACCCAAACAATGAAGTCAATGGAGTCAACTTCTGCACCAGCTATAGTGGAAACTTAGACTAGTAATAGAAGGGAACCTCTTCCCTAATTCTAGTACCTAAGCAGCGAGAGTTCTATAGCCAGCCAAGTAGCTCTAAGAGCTAGAGTTAGCAATGAGTTAGGGTGTGTTTGGTTGATGCCCACACTAGCCCTACCAAATATTTGGCAAGAGTTGGCTGCTGAATTTTTGGTCAAGGAATCCTTGGCCCACGTTTTGCCAACTTTTTGGCAAGAAACTGTGAGGGAGAGAGATGGGCATGCATTGGCAGCCAAAACTTTGGGTACAAACCAAACAATAACCACAACTCTATGGGCAACCAATTTTTTGGCGGGGCAACTTGGGGAACCAAACCAAACACACCCTTAGACTACGAGTTGTTCTTCTGGAGCTTTATTTGAAGTTTTACGTCACTGTAAAGTAGGAGGCCGTGTTGATCTTCTGTAAAAGGTCCGTGTATCCTTCTATAGACATGCCTTGGACTCGCATATGTTTCTGTTGTACCACTCTGAGGGATGTAATACGAGTGGAACGGTGTTTCACTTGTGTTATGTCAACGACTTGCGTACTACACCATGCAGTGGTATGCTGGGTCAGCGTAGGGGGTTGTTTAGAAAATCCCTGAAAACAATATAAAACATGCAAATAACATTATATAAGATGCGAATAGATGGTAATATGTGGCAATAAAGTAGAAAGTTCATTACATGCATCAGAGGATTAAATAGTTCTTTGGCATTATTGGGGTAGTGTCTTGCACAAAACTCATTGAGATGAAGCCTTGTTGAACTGAAGGGTGGAAGATACTAGGGCGGCAAGCATACCGGCATCATCTAGGTAGAACTTACCCTATGTGACTTGCATGCCATCAAGTCGCTCCAAGGTATCTGACAGAATCGTCGCATCATGGGTTGATCCTTCCCATCCACCTAGAACATATGTGGACCTCATATCAAAATCAACAACTACCAGTACATTTTGTCTTATATATTGTTTCCTCCCTTGTATGCATGCGACTCGCTTCTTGGCACTCTTGCATTGACATGAGTGCCATCAATCGCTCCAATGCACTCCTGGCGTGAAAATAAGCAACATGTTATGTCTTGATGAAATACAACAATGTGATGCAAAATGATGTTCAATTTCTCACCTTGAAATATGGAAACCATCAGTAGATGTCTTTGATCTTGGTGGGAGTGTGGGAAGATGGCGGCTTGATCATCTCTTCTCTGAGCTCTCTAATTGCAAACATGACTTTCTTGAAATAGCGGTATATTGTTTCAGTGGATCTCCTCTAGGTGTTGCGAATTACTCGGAATCTCTGGTTATGTCCAAGAAATATGAAGACCTTGCTACTTGTTCTTCGATACAGCGGTGGATGCCATGTTTGAGAAAGCCCTTAAGCCTGAATGTGTTCATCGGGTTGTTAAAAGGGGCTTTTTTCATCCTCAGCATTTGGACAACCTCTACATCATTGTTGTTATAGATGTAGTTTAGATTGTGTATCCACTCTCTATTACGTTCGAACATTTGACCATAGGTGATAGCCGGCCTGGCATTGCGACGAACCGCTTGCTCTAGGATCACAAACATCCACCCATGGATCACAACTATGAGCGCAGCTGCGTGAATGAAAAACTTCCGTTGCTCGTCCTAATTTATTTGGTGTTGCATACAAAGAAGGGAAAATTCAGCTAACTAATGGCAAAATCGGGTTAAGTTTGAATGGTTTGTGCCAGGAGAAGGTTAGAGGTGCATATAGCATTGCATGAAGCCAGCGCCATCGTGCCGTCGATGGATACGACGTGGACAAGATGGTGCTCCGCATGTTGCAAGGTTGCCATTGCTGTTAATCTACGAACCCCGCCACCCATAGGACGCAAGACGGGAGGGTGACACAGTCGGTGTGTTTGGTAATGGTTTGAAGTGAAATGTAATGGAATGGTTCCATTCCACTATAATGGGACTGCTCCGTTCTCGTGTTTGGTTGAGACAAAATGTGTAATGGAATGGTTGTTTTCTTTATTATTGGGACCAAAAATAAAAAAGAAATGAAATGGCTAGAATACTTTCCTAGCTATGGTGAGCATACCTCTCACATGTAACGATATACTAAAAAAATAGCAATATGATGAACATGGGAGTGGTCCAACGAACCACCCCACTCTTGGTGGTGCTCCCGCTTGCACAAGTGTCCATTACTTTGAGTTACCTTGGTGGTGTGAAGCGGTTCCACTATTCCACCCCCATCCTATCACCAAACACACCCTACAGCCCCAACGCCCCTAGGGTACCTAGGAAAGAGCGCTCCAACGATCTGGCTTAAACCTGCATGTTTTTTTCATGGGAAAGCATTGTGTTTGGTCCACCATTAGTGAGCAAATGTAAAACGACTCTAATGGTCGTGCGGCACCTACTGGCGACGCTCACACACGTAGGGGATCAGGTACGACAAAAGGGAGGCCGTGGAAGCGCGATGTGGTGTGAATATTTGCAGCGTTGTGTTAGCTCACGGAGAATGGATCACTTCAGCTTGTGCTCATGAAGGATCAGAGAGATGCACATGGGATTAAACAAGTCATTACCTCACTTCTGTTTCCAGACAAGAGTTGTGTCAAAATTGTGACGATCTTCTCTTTGTTCTTTAATTAGCTTGCCACGACATATTTCATCCTAAGTGACACTTTTAGATGTAGTACATATCATTCTCGTGTTGGGATCACACTTATTGCCACCTTTAAAAAAAAGTTACAGTATTGTTTCCTAACACACATGTACACCCTCCTTTCCAATTTAGAAGGCATATTAGTTTTGATCAAAGTTAAACTTTATAAATTTTGACCAAGTGTACAGGAGACAATATCTACATGTACAATATCAATTCAATTTCAATGTTATTAGAACCTTCATGAAATATATTTTCATATTACATGCATCTGGTATTACACAAGTTAATATACTTTTATATGTAGTTGGTCAAAATTGGAAGTATTGTTCATCTAGCGTGCGGTGGCCCGAGCTTCACTAGTTTCTGCATGTGGAAAGTATACCCAAACTATTCTCCAAATTAAGCCCATAGGGCCACAGCCCCACGATTCCTGCTCGTCCTCCAAGTTCACATTTGCCTTTTCTCCCTAGCCTACCTCGAGGCTCCAGCGCCATTACCGGGGAGATTTCTTCCGGTCCGGCCACGGTCATCCTTCCCACCTGAATCCGCCTCCAAGGATCCCTCCCCCGAGGAGATCTACTCTGCCGCGTAGCCGCGGCCGCGGCAGCAGTTTGCTATGGCGCTACCCATCCCATTCAGTTCGCCGCCGGTCGCCGGGAGACGGCGCGGCGCCGTTCCAATAGTCAATGCGTGGTGCTTCAACGACCCAGAGATGAAGCGGCGACGGCGGGTGGCGGGCTACAAGGCGTACGGGGTGAAGGGGAAGGTGAAAGCCTCGCTCCGCCGCGGGTTCAGGTGGTTCAAGAGCAAGTGCTCCGGCATCTGCCGTATCTAACGTACCGTCGTGCGGCTCTACCTGCCTCAATTTTAGGTTGGTCAATGCCATCCTGTTCTTGGATTGATGAAGAAAATGTACAATTCTTATCACAAGGACAAATCCCATATACTGCATGCTTCCAAATCCAGTTGGCACGTTACTTTTGAAGGATCATAAACGCAAGAGATTAATTTGATCACGGTTGCGATCCACTTGTTCTATAAATTCACTTCACCTTGGTCGTCATATACTCACTTTTTTGAATGTATCACAATGTTGTGCTGATGTGCACAGAGTGTTGATTCCGGGAATGAAATTTAACGCAGTGTTCGAACAAAAGTTTGCGAGGCTTTGGATCGCAATCATAAATGTGTTCTGACTTCTGACAGTATATTATCCATCTTATTTCATCATTTCTTTTTGAAGTATACTCTCACCATTAGGGATTATAAGATATGAGGGCTAATAAAACAAAAAGAGCATATAACTTAACTTATTGATTACTATATACACCAATTCTTTCACATGCGTTAGGGATATAAGACAATAAATTACAATTTTTTCGATAAAGAGCATATATTAATATCGCGGAAAATATATGCCCTATAATTCCTAATAACTAAAAACCTCTCAGCCTTGAGAGCATCTCCCAAACATCATCAGGTAAAAGCGTTGGATCAATCGTTTGGAGTATGTCGCCCGCTGGATCAATCGTTTGGAGTCTGTCGCCCCTGTCTACCGCATTTGAAGCGTGCATGTTCCCAACCGCGTCACCCAAAAGAGCGTGTACAGAAAAAAATCGCGAAAAATAAGTTTTGTTATATTTTACAAAGTTGAATGAAAAAGGCTAAGTTTAAACAAAACCTAGCCTATTCGCCGTTAGTCGTGGCATGTGACGGTCCGGCCTTGTCACCGTTCTTCCCTCACGGCTGCTTCCGCGCCCCTCGCCGTGCTTGCTTCCCTCATCTAGCGGTTCATCATCGCCATTGGTGTTCGCCGGAGATTCTTTGCGGCGGTGGCCCCTCATCGGCACAATCCACTCGCAAGAGGCCTATTCTGGGCCACCTGTGTTGCTTCACAGGCGGCGGCCTCTCCACTCCGTCGAACATCGAGCTCGAGGAGCCTCTGCCGCTTGGGCGCCATGGGGAGGCGCCCAGATTCATCTGTCGTTGCCCGCTCGACGGAGATCTCGGTGATGCGGCGGAGGACGACGAGTTATTGACCTCTTCATGATTACGGTTGGCGTCCTGAAGCTTCTGTAGCGACTCGTATGATGCGAGGATAACCGTCTGCTTCGTGTCTGCCGGCTTTGGCATGTGGTTCCTATCCTCCTCCTCATAGGTTCAGTCCTCCTCAAATCGCCTCAAATTGCGCGTCGAGCTCCACGGATTCAGCCATGCCATCGTTGAGTTCATGCTTGGGGTGAGGCGACGCAGGCTCAACCGACGGTGGGGGTGGAAGCGGAGGAGGTGGTGCCGATGTGCGTTCGTAGCGGCCCAGCAAGGAATACGTCATGGCGATGCGACACATATTTTGCGAGGTGTTGGTGGAGTGCAACGATGGCGAGTGCGGAGGTGAGAGCAAGGAAGGGTCGGGTTTTTATATGCGTCGGTGACACCGGAAACGAAGGCGGGGAGCTGTGAAGAAATGTAAAAATCCTCCTCTGAAAAAATTGTAATTAGAGGCACAGAAAGGCTTCTCCATAAGAAATAAACCTAGAGACGGCTCTTTTACGAACCCGTCTCAACTTCTCGAGAGGGTCACTCAAACAAGCGCCTCAGGAAGGAAATTAATTGGAAATGGCCAAGAATATAAACCGCCTTAGGGCCCAAACTTTTGGAGACGGACAAAAATAATATCTGTCTCAGGGTATTGACTTTTGGAGACCATCTCAGGTCATCAAACGGTTCGAGACGAGCTCTAGATAAAACTGTCTCAAGGTGCAGAATGTTAGAGACGGTTCCTATTTTGGGCCGTCTGAAGGTGTAGATCCTAGAGGCGGAGTGGAAAACCCGCCCAGGGTAGTATGATCATAGAGACCGAGGGCTTTAGCCGGAATCGAAAACCAGCTGAGGACTATGTAGGATAACCGGTTCTAAATGCAGGTTTGGTACTAGTGTGGCCACCCCAAGAGCGCTATCATGGGTTTCCTTCACACTGGCAAGATCAAAAGCTTGGGTATCCTGAAGTGATAACTTGAGAACTTGCTCTTCTTCAAGAGTTCTCTTGAGACCGATGATCTCATCGGTATAATCACTAGCATGCCCTTTCATTTGTGTAATTATCTCCTCTCTCTCTCTCTCCTTGTCGGGGGGAAGACCCCGGGTAGGGCAAAGGACTGAGAACAGCTGGCTCAAGGCTAGTCGGCCCGCGGCAAAGGCCGGCTGAGGAGCAGCTGGCTGGAGCCGTGGCCGGCTGCCTTGGGAGCCGGCTGGTTCAAAGTCCACGCTGGTCTGGCCATAGCCGTCTGCGCTATGGCTGGGCCGGCTTCAACTTGCCATATCCGGCTTGGTTTGAATCTCCCTGACCGGCTCCAAGCTGGTGAGCCTTGCAGGAGAAGGAACTGGAAAGGCGATCCGACTGCTAAAGTCCACGATGATCTCATCCTCCGTAAAGTACGGGGCACTATAGAGCAACAGTGCCTCCGCCGGATACGCCATCATGGCACACGCCGCGCCGTACGGCTACAGGCCATCGATGGCGACATGGACACCTCCTCTCCATACCGCTGACTTCGGCTGGTGACAAGACAAGGCTTGCACGTCCAACGGCTCCTGACAGCGGCGCCTCGGGAAGGAGCGGGAAGCCGGAGCCGGCCAACCGGCCAGTAGGTCATAGGGACTTCTTTGTATAATGCCAGCGTCTATATAAGCTGTGCTACCCCCCTCATGCGGGGGGACGATCGATCCTTTCATTCATTCTAGTCTTAGCGCTGCCCGGTGAGAGAGACCTTCGTCTACCTTAGCCTCCCAGGAGCAGCCGGATACAACTCAAGGAGCATCATTGTCCACTGTGATATCACTTATACACTCATAGCAGGAGTAGAGGTGTTACCTCCGCAGGAGGGCCTCGAACCTGGGTACGTCGCCGTGTCGATCGTGCCCATACCCGCATCCGGATACCACCGTAGACCATACTAGGAACCACTCTCATTAGCCACCCTATGGCATATGCCGTGACGATACCACGACATTTGGCGCCCACCGGACTGGTTGGCGAACCCGGTCCTGGTCCTGAAGAAGAACGGCTCCTGGCGCATGTGTATCGACTACACCAGCCTGAACAAGGCGTGCCCAAAGGACCCCTCCCCCCTGCCGCACATAGATCAAGTCATAGACTCGACTGCCGGCTGTGAACTGTTGTCTTTTTTAGACGCCTATTCAGGCTACCACCAGATTCCTTTGAATCCGGATGATCAAATAAAGACTTCGTTCATTACCCCGTACGGGGCTTATTGCTATACGACTATGCCATTCGGCTTGAAAAATGCAGGCGCCACCTACCAAAGGTGCATGCAAAAATGCTTGCAAGATCAAATCGGCAGAAATGTTCACGCATACGTGGACGATGTCGTTGTGAAAACCAAGGAGACGCGTACCCTCCTTGACGATCTGAGAGAGACCTTCACCAATCTGAGAAGATTCCGGATGAAGCTTAACCCGGCCAAGTGCACTTTCGGCGTGCCAATCGGCCAACTCCTTGGCTACCTCGTCTCTCAGCGAGGGATCGAAGCCAACCCGGAGAAGATCAGTGCCCTAGAGAAGATGGAACTGCCGCAGTGCCTCAAGGACGTCCAGAAGTTCACCGGTTGCCTAGCCTCCTTGAGCCGCTTCGTCAGCCGGCTGGGGGAGAAGGCACTGCCCCTGTACCAGTTGCTCGAGAAGTCGGACAAGTTTGTCTGGTCACCGCAGGAGGATGAAGCCTTCCGTGACTCAACCGCACCCATCCTCGCATCGCCGGCTTCAATGGAGCCGATGCTGTTGTACATCGCTGCCACCAATCGTGTGGTTAGCGTTGTCCTGGTGGTGGAGCGCAAGGAAGCCGGCAAGGAGCAGCCGGTCCAGCGCCCAGTCTACTACCTCAGCGAGGTGCTTTCCCAGTCGAAGCAAAACTACCCCCACTACCAGAAGGTCACCTACGGCGTGTACATGGCGGCCAAGAAGCTCAAGCACTACTTCCAAGAGCACCCCATCAAGGTGGTTGCCACAGCACCCTTGGCGGAAATCATTGGCAGCAAAGACGCCAATGGCCGAGTTGCCAAGTGGGCCCTGGAGCTGGCTGCCCACACCATCCTCTACGAGGCACGCACGGCCATCAAGTCACAGATCCTCGCGGACTTCTTCGTCGACTGGGCCGAGATGCAGTACCTGCCGCCTGTGCCTGACTCCACACACTGGAAGTTGCACTTCGACGGCTCGAAGATGCGCAACGGCTTGGGAGCCGGCATCGTCGTCACCTCTCCCAAGGGAGACCGACTGGACTACGTCCTGCAAATTCACTTCGCCGCATCCAACAATGTGGCGGAGTACGAACCGCTCATTCATGGGCTGAAGCTGGCCAAGGAGATTGGCGTGCGTCGCATTCTTTGCTTCGGCGACTCCCACTTGGTTATACAGCAAGCATCTGGCGACTGGGACGCGAAGGACGCCAACATGGCCTCATACCGCTTCCACGTCCAGCAGCTATCCGGCTTCTTCGATGGCTGTGAATTCCATCATGTGCCGCGAGCAAACAACGAGGCGGCTGACGCCCTATCCAAGATAGGCTCAACCCGGCAAGCAATCCCGCCAGGCGTCGCCCTGGCGCATCTGCGGAAGCCGTCCATCATACCGTCACCGGACTCGGATTCCATATTCGTGCCGGCTGACCCGGGGGCTTCTCAGCCGAACCCGGGGGCTTCACCGCCCAAGTCGGGGGCTTCTCAGCCGAACCCGCCGGCTCCACAGCCGAACCCGGGGGCTTCTCCATCCAAAGCTCTTGCGGCTCTATCCCATGTTGATTGTGGGAGTTGAACCCTAACACGTGGTGTAGGCCCGACATATTTATTGCCCAAACCTCGCCTTAAGTCAGAGGGATCGACATATGGATTTCCCAACTCGTCGAAAGCCTCTGATGTCTCCTCCTGATCGCGACTTGCTTCTCCAATGGCGTAAATCTGATGATATTTTGGATTCTGAACCTTGCTGGTTTTGGTGACACCATCATAGAGATTGGTGAAGACCTTTCCAACAGTGATGGATTTGTCGATGAAGTCGAAGCTGTCGATGCTACTCGAGTCATCGCTTATATAGGAGTCCGCGGATGACTCGAAGGACATGTCGTTGAAGATCTTGGCGATTTTTTCGCTTGCTTTGGTGCTGATAAAGTGTGGCGACGAAATCTCCTCGTCGCCTGACTCGATGGATGATGCTGAGCTTGAAAAATCGGGATCGACCGCCGATAATCCCGACGTGATCGGAACTTCGAGACGATACACTCCTTCTTTCTCGACGCGGAAGTGGAACTTTCCGAACGTCATCTCCATGGGCTCCTCCAGATACGCATATGCATCCAAACGGGAGGGCGGGTGAGGAAGAAAATCAACGAGACCAGTTTCGATCTATTTACCTCTGTCCATGATGTTGCTTGCTATCGATGAAGTCGACGATCTTGAACGTGCCATCGAGATCAGCTCCTTGTCGCCTCTAGATTCCACAGACGGCGCCAATTGACAAGGTATTAACTTGTCAATGCCTACAAGTATAGACTAGGGTTTCGTTGGATGTAGAGGGCAAGTAGATCTCGAAGGTTTCAGCCAAAAAGTACTCGACGATGTAAAAGCTAGGGTCTGTGAAACAATGATTCGATCCTTTCTTTGTCCCTCGACTCCCCCTTATATAGGAGGTGGAGCCGAGGGATTCGTGATACACAGGTTTACAGAGTCCGGGAGAGTTTCTAACCCGTCCCGCAAGATTACAAATAATGCTTCCTATTACAACTCTAGCTTTCCTTAATAGTATCTTGGGCTTCCGAATCTTCTTATCCTTCGGGTCATGGGCCTTCAGTAAACCCCGGGTACCTTCTTCGGCAGGCCCATTGGGGATGCCTATGTCACCGGGGGCTTCTCAGCCAAACTCGGGGGCTTCTCAGCTGAACCCGCCGGCTTCGCAGCCGAACCCGGCGACCATGCAGTCAAACCCGGAAGCTCCCACACAGGAGGCCCTGTTGGTTAGCGTATTCGAGATAAGATGCGTACCTTCATGGGCACAAGAATTCCTCTCCTACCTCACCGATGGTGTGCTGCCCAATGACAGGGTCCAAGCCAGGCAGATTGAGAGAAGGGCCAAGGCCTATACCATCATCAACCACCAGCTGTATAAACGCAGCGTAAGTGGGGTGTTCCAGCAGTGTGTCGAGACGTCTGAAGAGATTGAACTCCTACGGGAAATCCATCAGGGAGAGTGCGGCCACCACGCCTCCTCCAGAGCCATAGTAGGCAAAGCCTTCCGGCACGGTTTTTACTGGCCGACTGCGCTCAGAGACGCAGAAGAACTGGTGAAGAAATGCAATGGCTGTCAGCGCTTCGCCAAGAAAAGGCACTCGCCGGCTTCCGCCTTGAAAACCACCCCCATCACCTGGTCGTTTGCCGTATGGGGGCTTGGATATGGTGGGCGCGTTCAGAACTGCCCGAGGCGGCATGACGCACCTCTTGGTAATGATTGACAAATTCACCAAGTGGATTGAGGCCAAGCCGATCAAGAAGCTGGACGGCTCCACAGCCGTCACATTGCTCAAGGAAATAATCGTGAGATACGGCTACCCCCATAGCATCATCACCGACAACGGCAGCAACTTCGCCCAGGGCATCTTCTCTCGCTATTGCGAGGAAATGGGGATCCGAATGGACCTAGTGTCCGTGGCGCATCCGGAGTCCAATGGACAAGTGGAGAAAGCCAACGGCTTGATCCTAGCCGGCATCCGGCCCCGGCTGGTGGAGCCGCTCGAGCGAGCAGCCGGCTGCTGGATTGAAGAGCTGCCCAATGTACTATGGAGCCTGCGTACAATGCCAAACCGCTCAGTCGGCTACACACCATTCTTCCTCGTATATGGGGCCGAAGCCGTCCTACCGACTGATATCGAGCACGACGCGCCAAGAATCAAGCTGTACACAGAAGCTGAAGCGAAAGAAGCTCGTGAAGATGGAGTCGACCTGGTCGAAGAGGCCCGACTGCTGGTCGTGTCCAGATCTACCATTTACCACACTACAACAGGACAGAGCTTTGGTAACACAACCATGTAACACATAGTAAAATATGTTACAGGTAAAATTACAGTAACACAACATTTGTGTGCCACCGACCGACAGTAACACAAACCGTATAAGGCCCAAAAAGGTGTTACAGAAATATCAACGTAGTAACAGATAAGTATATGTTAGAGGTGATCTGTTACAAGTATTGTGACATAGTAACACGTAGGTGTGTGTTAGTGGGAGTGTGTTACAAGCTTAACTAGAAGTAACACATAATCATGTGCTCGAGCATAGTGTTACAAGCCCTATTATAGGGGCAAATAAAAGAGCTAAAATTAATTGCATGTCTATATCACCATTACCTTACACATATGGTCCACTTATCAATGTTATACATTTTTGGTAAATATAGTATTGACCAAATTATATGCAAAGTTTTGGATAAGTTGAAGACTTCATGCCAAATGCACACACTTAAAATTTACCATTTAAAATTAAGTAATTGACGTCAATACTCATGAAGGAACGGAAGACCGACGGCAAATGAGAGCATACATGTTGAATAGTATAGAGGTACCTTTCTAAAATTTGAAAATGTAGCCATTTTTTAAAATTTGTAAAAATTGTAGGTTAGTGGAAAAAATTACATTCTAAAAATTATACTCCAAATTTGTAAATTTTTTTATTCCCCCTCGATTCCAAATTAATTGACTCACATTTTTTAGAAACGTTTCTAAAAAAATATGAGTAGACAAATTTAAATCAATTAATAGAAAACACATAGATTATATAACTAGGCATGTAAGGCCTGCCGGCTACTACTTTGGATCAGGTTAGCCCAGTAGTTATAAAAGATGCAGCCCAAAACTTTGTGTGGTTGGACTCATAGACCTGCCCGCTACTACTTTGGGTCAGATTAGGCCAATATTTATAAGGGATGCAGCCCAAAGCTGATGCGTTAAACGTTTATTTAATCTAATCTCAAATAACGCAAAACCAGGCGAAATGGCAAGTCACTTTGATGTGCAGTACGCATTTCAGTTCGTTAGCCATTTCAACCGGGATTACATATTGCTTTCACGCCGTAGGTCCTATCTTGGAGCCCCTTTGGTTTCACGGAACAGACAGCCCTCCGGCCCGCCTTGTCCTAGGACCAGGATTGGTAGCACCCAGCTGCAAGTGCAAGGCACAAGTCACACACACCCACGGTTTCATAAGAATTGAATCATACATTCAGGTTTTGACACAGAACAAACATCGCACATAACTTAAGAAGTCCATTTCAGCAAGACATAACAATTCTTTAACAAGTCTAGCTGGTTCCAACGAAAATCTGTGATACATGAGGCTTAACTTAGTAGCAATTTTCTGAAATTTTCCAAGCTTCAGGTTCAAAGAGCAAAAACAATGCAAACATATAAAAGTTCACTAATAGAACCCATAGCTTCATGCGCCAGTTCAGAAATATCCTTCTAATCTCCACATGCAAATTAGTCAGGTAGGCACAACCTGAAAAACACCAACGAGCAAACTTGTTTAAAAAAGAACATAGACAACGTGAAGAGAGAAGCATATAGCAAGTATTAATTATGTAATAACTCAGTACGAGTAACTTCTAGTCGGATGTGGCATATACGAGAACAATCATCTTGTTAGATTAATGACACATGTACACGATCTGGGCTCGCCATTGTTTGTACACGATCTGTATATGTACTACTTGACCGGATATGCAGTGATAAACATAACATTTTCTCCTCATTGCTTGATTTGTACGTGTACTGAGTACTAGATAGATGGTACATCTTTTCTTGCCGTATATGTTGTGAACATGGCGTGCAAGTGATATTGGTGGCTGTATATGCAAAGCTACACAAAAATACGGAGTAGTTAAATTCTCCTCCGTGAAACGGTTCAAGATGTATCTCTAGGAAAAAGAAACTACAGCCTGAAATTTTAGTTGTGCCTAAACTTTTGCCTCATAGTCTCAACGGAGTAAATGGCACACCTAAAATACGAAATCACATAAGAAAATTCATCTAAATCTACGCGTACCATGAGAAAGATGATCATTCGAGTAAATTACCTTTTACTATTCTTCATTGCTCGGAGCATTGGTGTTATCATCCACTTCGTTCCTTCAATGTCAGTTCTTACCCAATTTTGTCATGCCTTTTATTTTTGAACATCTTCGCAAGGTGCGAGACATGGAAGGGCTCTGTGTCCTCTCGCATATTCCTCATTGCCGAGTATCATAGAGACTTCTAGGTTTTGGTGGCTTCATTACAACGGACCAACCAGGCTTCGTTTCATCATCCACATAAAACACTTGCTCAGCTTGGTTAGGGAAAATAAAGGGCTCATGCTCGATATTGTCCCCGCTGTGTATCGGATGTGAGAAGTTCACAACCGTGTAGCCGTACTTATCCTTTTGAATTCCATTTTCGGAAAAAACATCAATCCACTCACATTTAAACAACACAACTGGAAACTGTCCAGAGTAGTTTAGCTCGATAATATCAATTATTCTCCCGTAGTACGTCACATCATCTAGAACTGGATTTGCATCACCTGCTCTGGCATAAGTAGATGTTTTTGCAGTTACCATTACTCCACTATTTTGTGTCATTCTATCCAAGCGTTTAGGCCTAAAACACATGCCTCGAGAGATGAAACCGCGATAGCTTTTTACTGGCTCTATGTCCTCTGCATATTCCTCATTGCCAGTATCATAGAGACTTCTAGGTTTTGGTGCAAAAACCGGCGATGCCCCATGAAACAATATTTTTGCCCATTTTTCAAGCGTATAGAAAAGGTTTCATCACTACAGGGGAAACAACCGGACTCACTTCTGGTGCTATGTCCTGAAGCGATTGCAAGCCCAGGATAGTCGCTCACGAGTCCACAACACAACGGCATAAAGTTGGAACATCTCATCTTGAGATGCATCATATGTAAATGTTCCAACCTCAAACAACTCAGACTAGTTCTTCGTAAACCGGCTCCATGAAGACATGGAAGTTCTTTCCAGGGTAAGATGGACCTGGAATAATCGAGTGAGCAAAAGAGAAGAGGGTTTCATGCATAACCATGGGGGGAGGTTATAAGGCACCAAGACGACAGGCCAACAGCTATGTTTAGTACTCATCGTCCCATATGGATTGAACCCATCAGTTGCCATTCCAAACCTAATGTTCCGGGAATCGGCCACAATGTGTTTATACTTAGAATCAATGGCTTCCCAGGCCTTTGAATCAGCTGGATGACGCAGTGCTTCATCCTTTATGCGTTCCTCGTCATGCCATCTTAAAGCTGTTGCAGTATCTTTGTGCATAAAGAGCCTCTTAAGCCTTGGCTTAATTGGAAAGTACCGCAACACCTTTCTTGGGATGGCCTTCCTTCTTTCCTTCTTAGTTAGAGTAGTTTTATCCGGTACGTTCTTCCACCTAGAAATTCCACACTTTGAACAGAAGTCATCACCTGCCTTCTCTTTCCGATAAAGCTGACAGTTTTTTTCACAAGCATGTATTCTCACATAACTAAGCCCAAGTTTTCCCACAATCTTCTTAGCCTCACAAAATGTACTAGGCAAATTCTTACCATTAGGAATTGCTTTCTGTAGGACAGGGCAGCAGATCGTTTAAAGATTTATTGCTCCACTTGTTAGTGGCTTTTATGTGGAAGAGAATAACAAAAAGGGAAAGCCTAGATAGTTCACACTCTGGCCATAAAGGCTCATCTGCATCTCTCACCAAGTCATAGTAAGCTTGGGATTCAGGATCTGATCCTGGTTCAGAACGATTTTCGGTCTCGGATTCAGTCACTGGAGGTTCTCTAAAAACATCTTCGACAAGCTGGCGCATATTAGATTTTGTACTTTCATAGTGTGACCGTGATCGTTTCTTAGTTGAGATGTATTGTGCAGTTTTACCATGTTTATTACTAGAGATGTATGCTGCTGTTTCACCATGGAAGCCCCAAACTGTATATCCATCTGAAATGCCATGGCAAACTAAGTGATCATACACCTCTTGACGCTTCAGTAACAATGAATTGACACATTTGACACATGGGCAACGGATCTTGTCATCAGTACTTTTTCCCATGTATGCAAACTCAAGAAAACCATCTACGCCAGCCAGGTACTTGTTACTTGGTCTAGGGAAAAGAAGTAACTCTTTTATAGGTTTCAAATCCATTGATTCACTGTGAACAAAAAAAAAAGTTACTGCACTCACTATAATGCTAGGCATCCATGGGCGCTGAAAACTCTAGTGTGTATTCAGCAAACTGAAAGTACAGAACGCAAGAGCAAAAGATTTTACACGTATTGACATTGAAGGGCAGAGAAATTTTCTGCAAAATTACATGAATTTACACTAGTACTGTACAAAACGAAGCTAGTCTAATTCATGTACTAATATATCATGTATCTAGAAAACGACAACAACATACATCTCGATTTCATCAAACTGAATAAATTTCAAAGATTCAACAAAGAACATCATAGAAGATTTGAGACATCCATTGGTAACTTACGTGCCTGATTGCTCGGCGATTAGCCGTAGATGCCGACGTGGGACCGGAAGAAGCGAGGGTTGATACCGTCAAAGGTGGTCGGCGGTAACAGCGGCCGCCGGCCGGGTGGGAGGCGACGGGCGGTAGCACGGTGGTTGGCGGCGCAGCGGTGGAGTCGGGTATTGGCGGCGTCCGTGGATAAAGGACGAGATTTGTTTTCCTTGGAGAGATTCACATGGGGAATTAGGGGAAATCTGTTTTTTCTTTTACTTGGAGAGATTCACACGGGGAAAAGAGACAGGGATGGCGTGCGGCCATTCACTTTAGGTTAGCTGCAAATAATATGGTGTTTAATCTAATTATTCCCTTTGTTTCAAAGGAAATGTAATTATTCCCTTAAAATACTTCATACCGTATCTAAATAAAATGGAGTCAATTAATTTAGATCGGAGGGAGTAGCATATTTGACCCCCACGCCGACCTCCTCTGCGACACGGGGAAACCCTACCGCCGCCACTTCTATGTCCCTTCCTTTTCCTTTCCCCGCATCGTTGCCGCTGGACGGTGCGCTGATGAAGCCGCTTGGGCATCAAGGACATTGGCGGCGGCCATTTCTCCACCCCCTGGCTATTCCCCTCGTGTTCCCTGAGGTTCGCGGTTGGGTCAGACTCCGGGTGAAAGCCTGCACCAACTCTGGTTGGTGTCGATGACTACGGCGCCTATTAGAATCGTTTTTCTTCTTGTTGGTTGCTCGTTCGGCGGCCGCTCGGCTCGATTCCGGGGCGCCGTTGTTCCTGACACGGGCCGCCCCGTCCGGGGCCGACAACGCTCTCGCCGACTCCTGCTCGACGCGGAACTTCTGCCGCTCGACGAGCTCCTTCTTCGACCTCTGCGCCTCGAGAGCCACCCGGTGCGCCTCGATGTCGTATGCGGGCGTCGTAGACGGGAGCGGCGTGGTGAAGGGGCCATTCGGCCGTGCATCGCCAGTTGCCATGAAGACGGCGGCGTGGCGGTGGTACTGCGGCGCCTCGACGGAGTCGGGCTCCGAGTCGCTGTCGAAGAGGGGGAGGATGGAGCTGTCCTCGTAGTCTCCCGGGTTAGAACCAGGGTGACGGAGTCCGCGATTGACTCCGCGACGATGGATCCAGCGACTAACGCCGCAACCGCCAACTCGCCCTCGACGTAAGCTTCGGCAGAGAGCGGGATAGTGGCGGTGAGGAGCTGGCCCGGCGCATATGGATCATGCAGTTGGTCGAGGCGGACCTCGACGGGGTCGCTGAAGCCGGAGAGGCCGACGAAGAGGTTGATCATGCCGATCGGCACCATCCAGGCGTGGGTGATTGGCGCCGTTGTCGGGTGGTAGGTGCTCGGATGGATGTGGAAGAAGCCCCACCGGCAAATAGACGACTTGTTGGTTGCTCGTTCGGCGGCAGCTCGGCTCGACTCCGGGGCGCTGTTGTTCCTGACATGGGCCGCCCCGTCCGGGGTCGACAACGCTCTCGCCGACTCCTGCTCGACGCGGAACTTCTGCCGCTCGACGAGCTCCTTCTTCCTCTGCGCCTCGAGAGCCACCCGGTGCGCCTCGATGTCGTCTGCGAGCGTCATCGATGGGAGCGGCATGGTGAAGGGGACATCCGGGCGTGCATAGCCAGTTGCCATGAAGACGGTGGCGTGGCGGTGGTACTGCGGCGCCTCAACGGAGTCGGGCTCCGAGTTGTTGTCGAAGAGGGGGAGGATGGAGCTGTCCTCGTAGTCTCCCAGGTTAGAGACCAGGGTGATGGAGTCCGCTACTAACTCCACAACGATGGATCCGGCGACTAACGCCGCAGCTGCCGACTCGCCCTCGACGTAAGCTTCGCCAGAGAGCGGGAGAGTGGTGGTGAGGAGCTGGATCGGCGCATATGGATCATGCAGTTGGTCGAGGCGGACCTCAACGGGGTCTCTGACACCGGCGAAGCCGACGAAGAGGTTGATCATGCCAATCGGCACCATCCAGGCGTGGGTGATTGGCGCCGTTGTCGGGTGGTAGGTGCTCGGATGGATGTGGAAGAAGCCCCAATGGCGGATAGACGAGTAGGGCCTCGCCGCAGATCTAAGGCCAGACGCCCCACGCTCCGACCAAGGTATATATCAATGACTACTTTGTGCATCTAGAATACCGACAAATATTCGCATACTTCTTGCAAAGTTTTTCCTCTAGTTATCTCCGTATAAAAATTACATCCCATTCAGTAGAAAGAAGTCGGTCACCCGAGGGGCCTGAATTATTTTATATTTATTAGAGGTGGATATTCTGCAAATTTATTCAATAGATATCAATTCCAAAAAACAAAATAAACCTTTTGTCCCGCCAATCTGGTTATTTTGTTGAGACTAAAAATCAGCGAGAGGGAATTTTTTTAGTTCTTCCCGCTGTCATACACTTTTCCCTCCAATTAATAGCTCCTATATATAGAGGGCTAGCTCCTCCATCCCGTAGTATCAGCGTGAAACAAAAAACGCCGTAATTAACTCATACCGAGTATATCTGATCTAATCTAGAGAACCACCACCGCGCCCCCTCGCCCCGCCCGCCACCGCGCCGCCCCCCACCACTGCGCCTCCCACAACACCTAGCCGGCCCTTCCCCCGCCACCTCGCCGCCTCCCAACACCTCGCCGCCGAGCCACCGACCACATCCCGTCCCCCTCCCCCCACCAACCACCACAGCACGGCGATCTCCATTCCCGTCGAGAATACACTCTTCTGCAGGCCACTGCACCAACGAGGTAATCCGGCAGGCTTCTACCACGGCTTGAGGTTGATTTGGTTATATCTATATGTTCTGCTCCCTCTGATCTTGTTTAATTGATGCTACATCTGTACGCATGTAAACCAGTATGTGTGCACCACTCGCGCCAATATTTTTTAGCACAGAACTCTCTGTTACACTCATATGGAAATTTCATAATGTAATGTTGTATTATGCCCTCCACATCGGTATATGATTTTCAGTAGTGGGCATATGGTAAACGGCATATGGTAAACGGCATAGGTAACAGATGCACACATGCTGTATTCTGTTGTTGCTTCACATTTTTCAGTTAGCTGTGAGTTAACTTTTTTCACTTGAAGTACTCGTATTAATTTTGTATATGCTCCAGGTTAGTAAATTATTAGTATATCTACTTGGCCTATGCGGATCAAATCTAATAAAAGGTTTATACAATGAACAATCAGCAATTGTAGAATAATGTAATAATTTAATTATACCATTGCTGGTTTACCTATTTCAGTGAGTCCTAATTGCTCTTTTTTCATGCTATTTTTGCTTGTTTGATTGACTTCTTTATATATATGTAGGATGGCGGACTTGTTGACCATATACCTGCACTATGCAGATGGAAATAAAGAGGCCAAAGTTCTACAAAGATCCATGATGAGCTCAACGACCAGAGTTGGGACAAAATGTCAATAGAAGAGTTGCATGGGAAGGTGATGCCCTGCGGGAAGTGTTAGGGGAAGAAAAGACTGGACAGGTTCATGGCATGGGCTTGCTTCCAACTCCTAAGCAAGTCTATGGTCGAACACCACGGTATCTCAAGAACATCAATATGACTACAACTGATGGACCAGCGTGTGAAGGTGAACATGATGTCTGGGGGGAAATAGCAATGATGAAGGAACATATAAGAAGGCTTGAAGATAGGAATAATAAAGAAGGCCATGGGAATGAAATAGAAGAAGAGGTAAATGAAGTCCTTTTCTCTTCCTATTGTATGCATTTCTTCCAATATTTTACTTAGACTTGTTACTTATGTAGGAAAATCTACGATCAAACAATAATGTTATTTCTCGGTTACCAGTACTACATGGTAAAACAAAGGTAAATGTCAATACATGGCTATATCATTGCCTGCCACTTCAAACCTTGTATTGATATTCCAGTCTGTAGAGAGTTCAATGCAGTGGACCTGTTGAAGCAAACTCATCTATGCAGCATGGCACATCTCAGGATAATTTATTGCTTTCACGTGAAAAGGTTATGGCTACTTTTACTCATGTCAAAAAAGATAGAATATAAAATAGTTACTTGCTTAACATTTCTGTGTCACGGAACCAGGATGGTGAGCATGACAATAGCAATCAATTACTTATTCAACAAAATTCATCACTGCCACAAGACCCTGTTAGTGGTTCTATGCCAGAGGTAATATTCATGTGCTTTTGGGTTTTGAAGTTGCAGCTTTTACGTAGTTCCGGGCTATGAATATCACTCCATGTACTATTATTCTCTTGTGTAGGTGAGGGAAACGGGAGATCTGATTGATGAATCTTTTGCACGATTAGACCAACAGAGGATCAAAAATAAGCGTGGAAGCTCAGTACCCTCAAAACCCTCGAAAAGACGGCATACATCTTCACTCAAGGTAAATATCCGCACAATATCTACAATCACCAAGTTATTTGCTTCTGGAGTCATACGATGTGCCCTTTAATACATGGTTTCACCAAAATGGCATTACAAAATGTAGTTGCACATCTATTAATGTTGTCCTGCAACCAACTTCATTTATTATTTTCTTATGTAATCAACACGGTATCATAGCAGAACTTCGTATACTGAATTTGTAGAATACTGAATTGGTATTTGATCATTAAACTTCTAAGCATGTACTTTCTCTTGCTATTACTATTAATATTTAAAATCCAAACATATTAGGACCTGGTAATATATGCACTCTACTTTCTCTTGTTATTATACTATTAAAGATCCAAACAGATTGATTAGGACTTGGTAATACCTGCACTCAATGTATTATTCTGGTAGTATTAGAAATATATAGTTAGAAACTTGTACATATGCCATACTTAAATATGCGACATCTAGTAGCATAAAATGTGTAGTCTAGAAGATATCATGGCCATGACACACTTAGTATTTTACATGCAACTATAAACATGTTGTGTTTATTTCGAGAACGCGAGTACTTTTTGAGGGTGATGTTGCATGTGGTATATATGCCTTGCTGGCCTTTAAGAAACTAGTGCATCAATGTGTGTTTGTAACAAAGCCTTTAACTATGACCATGTGTATCCGTTGCCATTTTTTATGCAAATATATAATACTTGTCATTGAATGCTAATATTGATCATAATATAGGCTGGTTGTGAAGTAGTTCTTAGAACTTCAACCTATCCAAACAAGCGGAATGTTGCATATGCTACTATTCGTAGCACTGATCCTGCAACTAAGGCTGGTGGTATTGAGTTGGGTGCGGAATTTTCACTAGTGCGCATAGATGAACCTATAATGGATAATGAGGAATCAGTAAGGGAAGTATCTGATTGCAAGATCATTGGTGATGCTTTTTCGTCGGGATTCTTAATTGCTTGGCCTACAGCTTTCGTGAGTTATTTTCTTCCCTTTAATATTTTATAAACTTATTTATGTACATTTAATCATCAACTATAGTTTTCAATTTTATTTTACAGATTCGAAAGAAAGATTGAGTTCCAGGTGAAGTTCCTGATTGGATCAAAGAGGAAATAAAGTTTGAAGATTTTTCTGATCAGTAGTTGTAGTTTACATTGATAGAATGAAAAATGTATGGAGTATTGTTATTTTAAGAGGATATTTTTCTTTCGTCGAATTTATGCAAATGTGATACTCGTGTAATATTCTTTATAATTGTGTTTTCTATAGATATGATTGTTAAGATGTCGCACCAAGTATTAGCATTTTTTAATTATAATATATATGTGTCCTACACTCTTATATATTTATAATAGATATCTTAATAAATTCTATTTGTGTGCAAGCGTTGTGGTTCAAGCTTTCACATTGTAATGGCGTGTGCTTCTATTTGTCTCACATTGTGATGACATCAAGCATCATACTAAAGTAGTTAATTGATTGTGCAATTCATTAATTATATTACATAAATATATATTTCCTAAATTAGGCACCTTATTTTGTGATTAATAATAAAAATACATTTATTATGTTGTAATAATGATATTGTAGTGTTACTGTTCGTGTTACCGTAGATACAAAATGTGTTACTAAGTATAAATCATTGTGTTACAATGTACATATATTATGTTACTATTCGCGCCACAAAGCTAAAAAGAATGTTACTAATTATGTTACTACAACTACAAAAATATGTTACCACCAATGTTCTACATCTATGAAAATATGTTACTGTCGGTGTTACTATAGTTTAGAAAATGTGTTACCAACACATCTAGTAACACGAGAATATGCGTGTTACTACAATATAAATTGTAACACAATATTTGACATATGGTAACAATTATTATGTGTGACTCGGGACGTCACCTAGTAACACGGCCTAATGGAACACATCTCAAAATATGTTACTACGTGGGCTAGTAACATTGTTTTGGACCTGTAGTAACACAACATGGTGTTACCAAAGCTCTGTCCTGTTGTAGTGCCAGCAGAGCCTCCGGCGCTATCACATCCGGAAGGTCCAGCCCTTAGCATTCCGAGAAGGAGACCTAGTGCTCCGGCTGATCCAACGGATAGCCGGACAGCATAAATTGTCATCCCCATGGGAGGGTCCCTTCATCGTGAGCAAGGTGGTAGGAAACGATTCCTACTATCTCGTAGATGCCCAAGAGGCTAAGAAAAACAAGTTGAACAAAACTGACGAGGAGACTAAACGTCCCTGGAATGTCAACTTGCTTCGCCCATTTTATAGTTGAGAGCAGGAATGTATGTATCCCTTGTACTCCTTTTGTAAGCTATGAAAAAGCAAACGCCAAGAGCGTCGATTTCAACAAGTTTTTCGCGTACTCTACTGCCTTCACCGATTGGCTTGCACCCTCTCACGCGGCCGGCTCACTACGGTGATCCGGTTTCCCGACAGCCGGCTCCCGATCCAGCTACAGACCGCAACCCGGCTGTCCGGCTGGCGGGGGTAAGATGCTTAAGGAACCGGCACGCGAAAGACGGCTAAGGGAAAGAGTGAAAGCGAATTGACCCTTGTACAACTTTTCATAAAAGTGTCGGATTGTCGAACTCGGCTCGTTCGACTAAAATACTATTGACCTCACCCAGCGGCACGCTCTTGATCCGGCGACGGACCGCAAGTCGGACGTACGATCGGCAAGGGCAAAGCCAAAGAGTGAGGCGGATGGGAAAAAGCGAACGAACCGGAAGAAAACAAGTCGGCACACAAATGATTAACAAACACATTAAAGTGTGACTTAATAAAAGGATAATAACATTGTCTTACATATGCACCCGGCATCCCAGGGATTTAACAAACTGTCTTGCAAAAGCAAAATTACATGCAGATAAATTTAAGGCCAGCTGGAGCAGGACCAGCCGGGGGAGCGTTTGACGAGTCGGCCGCCGGGTTTGCCTCTGGCACATCCGGCGTGTCCTCTGCCTCCTCATCCTCGGGCTCCTCCCCCCCGTCCTCTGAAGGCGGGTTTGGGTCCTCGACGAAGATGCCCTTGTCGACGAAGTCAGCGATGGCGCAGGCGCGGGCAAGCCGGGCGGTTTTGTTTTCCGCCGGAAGCTTGTCCTCCACATCGGCCCGCCGGTACTCCAGCTGGTCGAGGCTAACCTCGTTGTACCAGGAGAGCACAAACGACAACGCCATGTCGGCTCCGGCACGCGCGGCGGACTCTTTCCAATCGAGCAAGCGGTCGGGCGCCTTCTCGAGCCAGGCGATGAGGTTGGCAAGATCCTTCGGCGGCGTCTCCGTCAGCCAAAGCAGCCGGATCAGCTCCTCCACCGCCTTCCTGAGCTCGTAGCCCAGCATGGTTATCGGCTCGACGCGGGCGGCCATGGACGCCAGATAGTCATCCATGGAGAAGTGATCAGAGCTTTGCTCGCCGGTGGCCTGCCGCCGGGCCTCCCGCGCCCTGCCGGCTGCAACTAACGCAGCGTCCTGCGCCTCAGGGAAGGCCGCTGCAAAGATAAAAGCATGTTAAAAATTTGAAGATCCGGCTGATCACAGCCAGCAGATCCTTACCGACTGCAATCAGCCGCAAGCCGGGGAAAGGACGGAAAAATACAAAATTTCGAAGTTAAAAAAAATAGACTGGCGGCAGCCGGCAAGAACCATCTGCCCCTAGCCTGAAGATGGAGATCATCGAAGTTAAGAAGTAGACTGGCGGCAGCCGGCAAAAACCGCCTGCCCCCAGCCTGAAGATGGAGATATCAAAAACTGAAGTGGTTTCACCTGCCGACTGCAAACCTAAGCCGGCAGCCGACAGACGAAAGCCGGCAAGAGGAAAGGAAGAATGTAAAGACTCACCCTCCAAGCCACGGTCGAGCGCGCTAATCTCCGTCACCCACCGCTTGGCGGTGGCCGACAGCTCATTGGACTTGGAATTCACCTCGTCCCGAAGTTGCAGGCGCTGCCGGTCCACCTCCTCCAGCCGCTTGCGGAGGTCCTCCACCTTCTCCTCCTCAACCCGTTTAAGGGAGGCGAGCTTACTGAGGTGGTTAGCCTCAAGACGACGCAGTCGCGATAGCTCCCCCTCGGTCTCCTTCACCTTGGCAGCAGCGGTCCGGACCGCCTGCTCGCTTACGGCGCATTGGGCGCGGGCGGCCCAAAGATCCTCCTCCAACTGCGGGACTCGGGCGGCAACAGCTGCAAGCCGGCAAAAGAAGCCGTCAGCCGGATGAAACTAAAGAAAAAGAAACAAAGTAAAAGAGGAAAAAGTCTCACCCTTGGCGGCCTCCAGTTCGCGGGCCATGTCGGCGCGCTCGATCTTGGCTTTGTGGTAGCTGGCCACAAGTTGGTTGTACAAGGCGGTCCGCCTCTCCGTAACCATCTGAGGAAAACACAAAGATAAGCGTCTAAGCGAAACCCGGACCGGCTCCGAGCAGCCGGCCCACGCCTCGGAGGGCTACCAGGATAATGCTAAATTGCAAAAAATAGCAGATACGAACTAACCTTGTCAGCCGCCTCCAGCCGCGCCAGGCGGACTTCGGTCTCGGCGGCTTTGGCCTTGATGTGGGCGCGGAAGCCGGAAAAGAACATCTCCACAGGCGCCACGCCTGGACGTCCATCCCGACTGGTCACCTCACAGGCATCCGCCTGGTGCCAGACCTTCTCCATGGTGCCGGCCGAGCCAAGGCTGGAGTCGGAGGCGGACACCACATTGAGTAGCGAGGCGGCCTTGGAAACATGAAGACCTTGAGGCGGCTCCGCCGGGCCCTTCATCGTCACCAGCGCACGAGCATCGGCGTCGGCTGAGCGCGCCGGCTCCTGCCCCACCGGCTCCTCTCTCGCCGGCTCCGAAGATGGAGGCGGCGCGGCCGAAGCTGTTGGCTCGGTGGGGATACCAGACCCCGGCACAGTCGGCGCTTCGTCCGAACTCGCGTCCAGGACAACAACGGAAGGCACGGCCCCGCCGGCTCCCGCCCCGCCGGGTGCACCTCTGCCAGCCCCGGCCGCAGGCTCTATAAGCCGGGTGCGGCGCGGGAAGAGATCGTCAAGAGTCGGCTGGCCGACACGGCTGATACGTCTCCGACGTATCGATAATTTCTTATGTTCTATGCCATATTATTGATGATACCTACATGTTTTATGCACACTTTATGTCATATTAGTGCATTTTCTGGAACTAACCTATTAACAAGATGCCGAAGTGCCGGTTCCTGTTTTCTCGCTGTTTTTGGTTTCGAAATCCTAGTAACGAAATATTCTCGGAATTGGACGAAACGAAGACCCGGGGCCCTATTTTTCCACGGAGCTTCCAGAAGACCGAAGAACACACGAAGTGGGGCCACGAGGTGGCCAGGCTATAGGGCGGCGCGGCCCAAGCCCTGGCCGCGCCGACCTATAGTGTGGGCCCCTCGTGACGCCCCTTGACCTGCCCTTCCGCCTACTTAAAGCCTCCGTCGCGAAACCCACGATGCGAAAAACCACGATACGGAAAACCTTCCAGAGCCGCCGCCATCGCGAAGCCAAGATCTGGGGGACAGGAGTCTCTGTTCCGGCACCCTGCCGGAGCGGGGAAGTGCCCCCGGAAGGCTTCTCCATCGACACCGCTGCCATCTCCACCGCCATCTTCATCACCGCTGCTGCTCCCATGAGGGGGGAGTAGTTCTCCATCGAGGCTCGGGGCTGTACCGGTAGCTATGTGGTTCATCTCTCTCCTATGTGCTTCAATACAATAATCTCATGAGCTGCCTTACATGATTGAGATTCATATGATGATGCTTGTAATCTAGATGTCATTATGCTAGTCAAGTGAGTTTTACTTATGTGATCTCCAGGAGACTCCTTGTCCCACGTGTGTAAAGGTAACGAGTGTGTGCACCGTGTGGGTCTCTTAGGCTATATTTCACGAATACTTATTCACTTGTTGAATGGCATAGTGAGGTGCTTATTTATATCTCTTTATGATTGCAATGTGTTTGTATCACAATTTATCTATGTGCTACTCTAGCAATGTTATTAAAGTAGTTTTATTCCTCCTGCATGTGTGCAAAGGTGACGAGTGTGTGCACCGTGTTAGTACTTGGTTTATGCTATGATCATGATCTCTTGTAGATTGCGAAGTTAACTATTGCTATGATAATATTGATGTGATCTATTCCTCCTACATATGCATGAAGGTGACGAGTGTGCATGCTATGCTAGTACTTGGTTTAGTCTTTTGATCTATCTTACACTAAAGGTTACTAAAATATGAGCATTATTGTGGAGCTTGTTAACTCCGGCATTGAGGGTTCGTGTAATCCTACGCAATGTGTTCATCATCCAACAAAAGTGTAGAGTATGCATTTATCTATTCTGTTATGTGATCAATGTTGAGAGTGTCCACTAGTGAAAGTGTAATCCCTAGGCCTTGTTCCTAAATATCGCTATCGCTGCTTGTTTACTTGTTTTACTGCATTACTACTTGCTGCGTTACTACTGCTTGTTCTTGTCCTGGGCAAAGCACTTTTCCGGTGCCGTTGCTACTACTTATTCATACCACCCGTATTTCACTATCTCTTCGCCGAACTAGTGCACCTATTAGGTGTGTTGGGGACACAAGAGACTTCTTGCTTTGTGGTTGCGGGATTGCATGAGAGGGATATCTTTGACCTCTTCCTCCCCGAGTTCGATAAACCTTGGGTAATCCACTTAAGGGAAACTTGCTGCTGTTCTACAAACCTCTCGCTCTTGGAGGCCCAACACTGTCTACGAGAAAGGAGGGGGAACGTAGACATCAAGCTATTTTCCGGCGCCGTTGCCGGGGAGGAAAGGTAAAAAGGCACTCATACTACGGTCCCGGGTAAAGTATTTTTCACGGCGCCGTCGTGTGTGTGCTCGAAGCTATTTCCTTTAGATCCTGCAATTGCATCTTTTTGTTTCTTGTTTACACTAGTTTGGCATAATGGACAACAATGAGCTTCTTATTCTATTTCCTGATTTAAAACATGGATTGTTTGATGCGAAAATTAAAAAACCTATGAAATCTTATTTGCATGCTTTGGTAGTAATATTAGTATGAACGCTTTGAACACCATTGTTGATAATAATATAGAAAGTTCTAAGCTTGGGGAAGCTGGTTTTCATGATCTTTTTAGTCCCCCAAGCATTGAGGAGAAAATTTTCTTTGATTATACTATGCCTCCTACACTTGATGAGAATAATAATGATAGCTACTTTGTTGAATTTGCTCCCACTACAACTAATAAAATTGATTATGCCTATGTGGAGAGTAATAATTTTATGCATGAGACTCATGATAAGAAAGCTTTATGTGATGGTTATATTGTTGAGTTTGCTCATGTTGCTACTGAAAGTTATTATGAGAGAGGAAAATATGGTTGTAGAAATTTTCATGTTACTAAAATGCCTCTCTATGTGCTGAAATTTTTGAAGCTACACTTGTTTTATCTTCCTATGCTTGTCACTTTGCTCTTCATGAACTTGTTTATTTACAAGATTCCAATGCATAGGAAGCATGTTAGACTTAAATGTGTTTTGAATTTGCCTCTTGATGCTCTCTTTTTCTTCAAATATTATTTCTTGCGAGTGCATCATTAAAACTGCTGAGCCCATCTTAACGGCTATAAAGAAAGAACTTCTTGGGAGATAACCCATGTGTTATTTTGCTACAGTACTTTGTTTTATATTTGTGTCTTGGAAGTTGTTTACTACTGTAGCAACCTCTCCTTATCTTAGTTTTGAGTTTTGTTGTGCCAAGTAAAGTCTTTGATAGTAAAGTAAGTACTAGATTTGGATTACTGCGCAGAAACAGATTTCTTTGCTGTCACGAATCTGGGTCTAATTCTCTGTAGGTAACTCAGAAAATTAAGCCAATTTACGTGAGTGATCCTCAGATATGTACGCAACTTTCATTCAATTTGGGCATTTTCATTTGAGCAAGTCTGGTTCCCTAATAAAATCCATCTTTACGGACTGTTACTGTTTTGACAGATTCTGCCTTTTATTTCGCATTGCCTCTTTTGCTATGTTGGATGAATTTCTTTGATCCATTAATGTCCAGTAGCTTTATGCAATGTCCAGAAGTGTTAAGAATGATTGTGTCACCTCTGAACATGTGAATTTTTATTGTGCACTAACCCTCTAATGAGTTGTTTCGAGTTTGGTGTGGAGGAAGTTTTCAAGGATCAAGAGAGGAGTATGATACAATATGATCAAGGAGAGTGAAAGCTCTAAGCTTGGGGATGCCCCGGTGGTTCACCCCTGCATATTATAAGAAGACTCAAGCGTCTAAGCTTGGGGATGCCCAAGGCATCCCCTTCTTCATCGACAACATTATCGAGTTCCTCCCCTGAAACTATATTTTTATTCCGTCACATCTTATGTACTTTGCTTGGAGCGTCGGTTTGTTTTTGTTTTTTGTTTTGTTTGAATAAAATGGATCCTAGCATTCACTTTGTGGGAGAGAGACACGCTCCGCTGTAGCATATGGACAAATATGTCCTTAGGCTCTACTCATAGTATTCATGGCGAAGTTTCTTCTTCGTTAATTTGTTATATGGTTGGAATTGGAAAATGATACATGTAGTAAATTGCTACAATGTCTTGGATAATTTGATACTTGGCAATTGTTGTGCTCATGTTTAAGCTCTTGCATCATATACTTTGCACCCATTAATGAAGAAATACTTAGAGCTTGCTAATTTGGTTTGCATATTTGGTTTCTCTAGAGTCTAGATAACATCTAGTATTGAGTTTTGAACAACAAGGAAGACGGTATGGAGTCTTATAATGTTTACCATATGTCTTTTATGTGAGTTTTGCTGTACCGTTCATCCTTGTGTTTGTTTCAAATAACCTTGCTAGCCTAAACCTTGTATCGAGAGGGAATACTTCTCATACATCCAAAATCCTTGAGCCAACCACTATGCCATTTGTGTCCACCATACCTACCTACTACATGGTATTTATCCGCCATTCCAAAGTAAATTGCTTGAGTGCTACCTTTAAAATTCCATCATTCACCTTTGCAATATATAGCTCATGGGACAAATAGCTTAAAAACTATTGTAGTATTGAATATGTACTTATGCACTTTATCTCTTATTAAGTTGCTTGTTGAGCGATAACCATGTTTACGGGGACGCCATCAACTATTCTTTGTTGGATATCATGTGAGTTGCTATGCATGTCCGTCTTGTCACGAAGCAAGAGAGATCTACCACCTTCATGGTTGGAGCATGCATATTGTTAGAGAAGAACTTTGGGCCGCTAACTAAAGCCATGATTCATGGTGGAAGTTTCGGTTTGGACACATATCCTCAATCTCATATGAGAATAATAATTGTTGCCACATGCTTATGCATTAAAGAGGAGTCCATTATCCGTTGTCCATGTTGTCCCGGTATGGATGTCTAAGTTGAGAATAATCAAAAGCGAGAAATCCAAAATGCGAGCTTTCTCCTTAGACCTTTGTACGAGCAGCATGGAGGTACCCCATTGTGACACTTGGTCAAAACATGTGCATTGCAAAGATCCGGTAGTCCAAGTTAATTAGGACAAGGTGCGGGCACTATTAGTACACTATGCATGAGACTTGCAACTTGTAAGATATAATGTACATAACTCATATGCTTTATTACTACCGTTGACAAAATTGTTTCATGTTTTCAAAATAAAAGCTCTAGCACAAATATAGCAATCGATGCTTTCCTCTTTGAAGGACCATTCTCTTTACTTTTATGTTGAGTCGGTTCACCTATTTCTCTCCACCTCAAGAAGCAAACACTTGTGTGAACCGTGCATTGATTCCTACATACTTGCATATTGTACTTGTTATATTACTCTATGTTGACAATTATCCATGAGATATACATGTTACAAGTTGAAAGCAAACGCTGAAACTTAATCTTCCTTTGTGTTGCTTCAATACCTTTACTTTGATTTATTGCTTTATGAGTTAACTCTTATGCAAGACTTATTAATACTTGTCTTGAAGTACTATTCATGAAAAGTCTTTGCTATATGATTCACCTGTTTACTCATGTCATCACCATTGTTTTGATCGCTGCATCCACTACATATGTTTACAAATAGTATGATCAAGGTTATGATGGCATATCACTTCAGAAATTATCTTTGTTATCGTTTTACCGCTCGGGACGAGCGAAACTAAGCTTGGGGATGCTTGATACGTCTCCGACGTATCGATAATTTCTTATGTTCTATGCCATATTATTGATGATACCTACATGTTTTATGCACACTTTATGTCATATTAGTGCATTTTACGGAACTAACCTATTAACAAGATGCCGAAGTGCCGGTTCTGTTTTCTCGCTGTTTTTGGTTTCGAAATCCTAGTAACGAAATATTCTCGGAATTGGACGAAACGAAGACCCGGGGCCCTATTTTTCCACGGAGCTTCCGGAAGACCGAAGAACACACGAAGTGGGGCCACGAGGTGGCCAGGCTATAGGGCGGCGTGGCCCAAGCCCTGGCCGCGCCGACCTATAGTGTGGGCCCCTCGTGACGCCCCTTGACCTGCCCTTCCGCCTACTTAAAGCCTCCGTCGCGAAACCCCTGATGCGAAAAACCACGATACGGAAAACCTTCCAGAGCCGCCGCCATCGCGAAGCCAAGATCTGGGGGACGAGAGTCTCGTTCCGGCACCCTGCCGGAGCGGGGAAGTGCCCCCGGAAGGCTTCTCCATCGACACCGCTGCCATCTCCACCGCCATCTTCATCACCGCTGCTGCTCCCATGAGGGGGGAGTAGTTCTCCATCGAGGCTCGGGGCTGTACCGGTAGCTATGTGGTTCATCTCTCTCCTATGTGCTTCAATACAATAATCTCATGAGCTGCCTTACATGATTGAGATTCATATGATGATGCTTGTAATCTAGATGTCATTATGCTAGTCAAGTGAGTTTTACTTATGTGATCTCCGGAGACTCCTTGTCCCACGTGTGTAAAGGTGACGAGTGTGTGCACCGTGTGGGTCTCTTAGGCTATATTTCACGGAATACTTATTCACTGTTGAATGGCATAGTGAGGTGCTTATTTATATCTCTTTATGATTGCAATGTGTTTGTATCACAATTTATCTATGTGCTACTCTAGCAATGTTATTAAAGTAGTTTTATTCCTCCTGCATGTGTGCAAAGGTGACGAGTGTGTGCACCGTGTTAGTACTTGGTTTATGCTATGATCATGATCTCTTGTAGATTGCGAAGTTAACTATTGCTATGATAATATTGATGTGATCTATTCCTCCTACATATGCATGAAGGTGACGAGTGTGCATGCTATGCTAGTACTTGGTTTAGTCTTTTGATCTATCTTACACTAAAGGTTACTAAAATATGAGCATTATTGTGGAGCTTGTTAACTCCGGCATTGAGGGTTCGTGTAATCCTACGCAATGTGTTCATCATCCAACAAAAGTGTAGAGTATGCATTTATCTATTCTGTTATGTGATCAATGTTGAGAGTGTCCACTAGTGAAAGTGTAATCCCTAGGCCTTGTTCCTAAATACTGCTATCGCTGCTTGTTTACTGTTTTACTGCATTACTACTGCTGCGTTACTACTGCTTGTTTACTGTCCTGGGCAAAGCACTTTTCTGGTGCCGTTGCTACTACTTATTCATACCACCTGTATTTCACTATCTCTTCGCCGAACTAGTGCACCTATTAGGTGTGTTGGGGACACAAGAGACTTCTTGCTTTGTGGTTGCGGGGTTGCATGAGAGGGATATCTTTGACCTCTTCCTCCCTGAGTTCGATAAACCTTGGGTAATCCACTTAAGGGAAACTTGCTGCTGTTCTACAAACCTCTGCTCTTGGAGGCCCAACACTGTCTACAGGAAAGGAGGGGGAACGTAGACATCAGCGGCGAGCCGGCTCACTCCGAGAGTCGGAGCCGGGCGCATCCGAAGAAGGTGCAGCTGAAGAGCCTGCCCCCGCGGCAGGCGGCGTGACCACGGGCGGCACGACGACGGGTGGCGTGCGCGCACGCGGAGTAGGCTGCGGAGTCGGCTCCCTACTCTGCTGCTGGACCGGCGATACGACGCTGGAAGTCGGCCGAGAGCCGCCGCCCTTGGAAAATTTTATAGCGGCCCTAGTCGGTCGAACAAGAAAAAGATAAGCAAAAAGAAGGAAAGAAAAGGAATCAAACAACGAGAGAAAGAAACTCACCCGGCCGCTTCCGGAACCTTCTTGGGCCCCATCCGGCGCTGCTTCTTCACCTTCGCCTCCAGCGCGGCCGTGGACCGGTCGCTGGCCCGCTTCTTCCCCTTGGGCGCGGACAAGGAAGTCACCGAGGTGGAAGGCGACCTCATTGACACGGGCACCGCCCGGATCGGCACTGAGGCGGACGTCGCCTCCTCCTCCTGCTGCTCCTCCTCCGGCTGGTGCGGAGAAGGCGGCGGGTTGTGCTCCCCCTGGCCGGCTTGATCAGCCACCTCCGGGCTCTTGTCATCGCCGGCTTGGTCAGCCGGATCGACGTAATTCGGCGTCCACCACTTGTGCTCTAGATCGCCGTCCTCAACCCTCTGGCGATCGAAGAGCTGCAAACAAACAATAAAACAGTAAGATAAAAGCCGGACACGCTGCCGCAAGCCGGTATCCGGCCAATAAACAAACAAAACTCACCATAGGCGGCATCTCCGCCCGGTTGTAAGGCTCCATCCCCCAGTCCCAGGTTTCAGGCAGTTTCGCGTGGGAGATGAAGTTCACCCGCTTGGCGACCTGAGCTCTGGTGAGCTCCATCTTGGACGTCCGGGTCGGGTCGAACCGGTTGGACATATGGCAGATCTTGTGGGCGCGTGCCTGTAAAGGCAGCACCCGGCGGGCGGCGTAGCTGCAGAGGAGGTCGGCTGCGCACAGCCGGCGTTCGGTTACCCACGTGTGAAGGAAGTCCCAGAGGAGGTTTACCTCCACCTCCGGGTCCGCCGACTTGGCGTTGTGGCCTCAGTTGAGTCGGCCGACTGGCGGGGCCGGGTTGTACTCCGGCAGATTGATCCGGTCGAACGCCGGGTTGTTATTCCTCACGTAGAAGAAAGACATCTGCCACTTCTTCACCGAGTCCACAGTCGGGATCTTCGGGAAGGGCGTGCCTGTGTGGGAGTAGATCGAGGCGGCGCCGCAGGCTCGCATCTGGCTTTCGGTAGTCTGCGTCTTCAAGTAGAAGATTCGGCTCCAGAAATCAACATCCGGCGTAGCCCTCCATGAAGGCCACGTAGCAGCTCAGCGCGACGAAGGCGTTGGCCGGCAAGTGGTGCGACTGCAGGCCGAAGAATTCCAGAAACTGCCAAAGAAACGGCGAAGCCGGCAGGCCCAGCCCCCGGTCGAAATGCGCCCCGAAGACGACACGTTCGCCGGGCTGCGGGACCGGCTCCACCTCGGCCCCCGGCGCTCGCGTGATCACCTCCGCAGGGATCCGGCGGAGGCGCACGAGACGAGCGATGTCGTCGTCCCTCATGTAAGAACCCTCCCATGATCCGCTCGGAGGGGCCATCGCCGTGGAAGAAGAAGAGGAGGAAGACCAAGAAAGCGCGAAAGGCGAGGAAGAGCCACCGGACGGCGGCGAGCGTGGTGGCGGAGAGCGTACCGTGGATACGTGGCGACCCGTGGCGCCGGATTGACGGAGTAACGACTGCGGATCGACGGAGGAACCTGGCCGCAGCTGGTCGCCGGAGTTCGCCAGGAGGTCGCCGGTGAAATCGCTCGGGCGCAAGAAGTTGTCTCGAGCAAGGGAGAAGAAGAAGGCACGGGCGCGAGGAAGAAATGAGCGGAACGGCCGCCTCGATACCGCCCCGCAGGCATTTATAGCCTCCTGCCACGCGCGGTTGGCGGCCAAGTGGCGGACGTGGGCCACGACGCAGGATTTACTGCGCCATAACTTCCCCCACAATTGCTGCGGTTACCGGAAACGGCCACACCACGTCGCCCATGACCGCAAAGGATCCGGAAGGGACAATGATGTGACCAGACGAAACAGCAGCAGCAGCACCGTCATAAGCCATCAAGTCGGGCGCAGGGCCCGAGGCGGCGGAGACTCCGGCGCGCCCAAGCCGCAGCCGGACGTCCTCCTCCGATCCGGCCCAAAACTCTCCGAGCAAGGCGGAGCAGCCTCCAACACTTGAGGAATATAAAAATCCGCATAACAAAGCGGCGTCCGGCTCGCGAGCAGTCGGACGAAGCAAGCCGAATGAGGGCGCAGCCGGCTGAGCGGAAATTCTCAGCCGGCCCCTCGAGTGCTTTTCAAATGCAATCTACTAGGTCAAAGACTAACGGTCAGGAAAACCTGCCCAGGTCCTTCTTTACGCAGGACCTTGCCAGCTTCAGGGGCTAATGTCGGGGGGAAGGCCCCGGGTAGGGCAAAGGACTGAGAACAGCTGGCTCAAGGCCAGTCGGCCCGCGGCAAAGGTCGGCTGAGGAGCAGCCGGCTGGAGCCGTGGCCGGCTGCCTTGGGAGCCGGCTGGTTCAAAGTCCAGGCTGGTCTGGCCATAGCCGTCTGCGCTATGGCTGGGCCGGCTTCAACTTGCCATATCCGGCTTGGTTTGAATCTCCACGACCGGCTCCAAGCCGGTGAGCCTTGCGGGGAGAAGGAGCCGGAAAGGCGATCCGGCTGCTAAAGTCCACGATGATCTCATCCTCCGTAAAGTACGGGGCACTGTAGAGCAACAGTGCCTCCGCCGGATACGCCATCATGGCACACGCCGCGCCGTACGGCTACAGGCCATCGATGGCGACAGGGACACCTCCTCTCCATACCGCTGACTTCGGCTAGTGACAAGACAAGGCTTGCACGTCCAACGGCTCCTGACAGCGGCACCTCGGGAAGGAGCGGGAAGCCGGAGCCGTCCAGCCGGCCAGTAGGTCATAGGGACTTCTTTGTATAATGCCAGCATCTATATAAGCTGTGCTACCCCCCTCGTGCGGGGGGACGATCGATCCTTTCATTCATTCTAGTCTTAGCGCTGCCCGGTGAGAGAGACCTTCGTCTACCTTAGCCTCCCAGGAGCAGCCGGATACAGCTCAAGGAGCATCATTGTACACTGTGATATCACTTATACACTCATAGCAGGAGTAGAGGTGTTACCTCCGCAGGAGGGCCTCGAACCTGGGTACGTCGCCGTGTCGCTCGTGCCCATACCCGCATCCGGATACCACCGTAGACCATACTAGGAACCACTCTCATTAGCTACCCTATGGCATATGCCGTGACGATACCACGACACTCCTCAAGAAGTCGGTTGCATTAAAGTACTTCGTATTATAATATGTCATAGGAACAAGAACAACCAAAAATGATGCCAAGTTCTTACAAGATATCAGGCAGTGACCTCGAAGTGAGAGTTTTACACTACGAGTTTGTAATCTTCTTGTGGGATAGTCCAGTTGGTGAAGCAAGTGTCACTTTAAAGCTGTGTATTGGATTTTGATCTTCACTTCACCATTATATTCCCATATTAGGACCTCGTGGAAGAGGCAGAGGGTTTTTGACCCTTCCTCGCGTGATTTTAGGCACTGGTAGAAAAAGGGGCTTTAGTCCCAGTTCGCAACTGCCATTAGTCGCGATTGCGCAACCGGGACCAATTAAGCGCGACTAAAGGCCCCCCTTTAGTCGCGGTTGCTGATACGTCTCAAACGTATCTATAATTTCTTATGTTCCATGCTAGTTTTATGACAATATCTACATGTTTTATCTATACTTTATATCATTTTGATGCATTTTCCGGCTGTCGAGGGTACTCCTCGCCAATGCCTCCGATAGGGGCTTAGGGTTGATGGAATCCTGCAATCTGACACGAGACATCGGTTCACAGACAAGCGGGGAGAGCGATTTACCCAGGTTCGGGGCCCTCGATGAGGTAAAACCCTTACGTCCTGCCTGTCTGTTCTTGATTATGATGATAATGGGTTACAATGGGGTGCCGAATAGTTCGGCTGAGATCTCGGCGAGATGGCTATTGCTAAGGTGACCTAGTTCTAGGATTTTGCCGGCTAAGATTGCTAAGATTGATCGTATCCCTCGGCAGCCCCTCTCCTAGCCTTTATATAGGAGGCTAGGTCTCAAGAGGTCTTACCGAGTACGACTAGGTTTACAGTAGTTTTAGATCCAATCCTTCCTTGTTCGATTGCTTCCTTGTCTTGCCCATCAAGGAACCTTCTGGTGTGCCGTCCTAGTGGCCCATCTCGCCTTCAGGTGTCTTCATGGGCCTCCAATTAGTCAATACAGGATAGGGTAATGTGGGTTGCCCGAAGGGTAGTGCCCACGTCAGTAGCCCCCGAGTGTCTAGCCGAAGATAGTTCGGGTAGAGACTAAAGCATGTCTTCTCCTGATGTTCTTCTCCTGATGTTCTTCTCCTTCATTGTCCTTGTTCATCTTGAATCTGCTCTGTCTTCATTTTATCGGGTGCGCGTCAGCGCTCCCGATGGGAGTAGCCCCCGAGTCTAGGTACGGATGCTCACAGTCCGTGCGTAGACTCAAGTTGTACTACTCGAATATTCTCCTCTGCCAATGTTTTCCACATGTCTTCTTAGGTCATCCGATATATTTTCTTTATGCAAAGGATAATGAGTAACGTGCCCAACTGTTGTTTGGTTAACTGCCGATGGCAAAACAACGTTACCCTACACAGAATCAAGTCCTCGGGCATGATCCTGGAGTGAAAAAAACTTCTATCGGGTGCACGCCGCACTCCCGATGGGAGTAGCCCCCGAGTCTGGGTGCAAACGCTTGTAACCGAGTGCAGACTCAAACCTTCTTCCTTCGACTGTTCATTCTATCGAACCTTCATTTTATCGGGTGCGCATCAGCGCTCCCGATGGGAGTAGCCCCCGAGTCTAGGTGCGGATGTCTGCAGCCGGGCGTAAACTCAAGTCCTTCATCCGATAAATTTTTATTTTTCCTTCGAGTGCTTCAAGGGTTTTTTTTATGACGTCACTGATGACGTGTAACTGCTGTGGGCTGATTGACAAGATTTGACCTGACGGGCCCACCCTAGCTCTGCGCAGGCAGTGTTTAGGGCTTGACCAATGCACGCGTGGCGATCGAGGCGTCTCCTCGATTTTCACACGACGTGGGAATAATGGGCCGCCGGTTCCACTCCTTCTTCAAGCGCCACGTGTACAGTCAGATCTGCTTCACCCCCCCCCCCCACGACGCTTTGTGGAGTTATGGCCACGATTGGGCACAAATTCTTACGGGATAAATAGGGAGCCTCCTCACTTTTTTATCTTTTACCCCGTTTTACTGCTCATCTTCTCCCTCAAGCCTCCTTGTTCCTCTGCCTCTTCACCAGCAGCTCCGTTCACCATGGGCAAGAAGAAGAGCGGCAGTACCTCGGAGGCGGGCAAAGTTAGCCGCGATTGGAGCGCCTCCGCCATTTCCAACCGCGACATCGGCGGACTTCGCGCTCTCGGCTTCATCTCCGCATCCGAGGATGACATTCGTCTCCCGAGGTTCGGTTACTCGCCCAAAGCCCCCGAAGGGCTTCACCGTCATGTTCTGTTGCTTTCTGTTTCGTGGCCTTTCTCTTCCGGCTCACGAGTTTCTTCGCTCCCTCCTTTTCTTCTATGGGATTCAGCTACGGCAGCTGACCCCAAATTCCATCCTCCACCTTTCCATTTTTATCACCGTCTGCGAGGCCTTCCTCGGCATTGAGCCTCACTGGGGCCTTTGGAGGAAGATCTTTTATGTGAAGCGTCACAACGACAGCAATGGCCCCCCTGTCGTCGGTGGCGCCGGCTTCGTCGTCAGGAAGGAGGTTGACTACTTCGACTATCCGATGAAGGAATCCGTCCAAGGCTGGCGCAACAAGTGGTTCTACCTGCGAGATCCCGTTGTTCATGGGCGGCGTTCGAATCTCCCTCTTTTTGATGACGTCTTGGTAGCTCACAAGAAGAAGTCTTGGCAAAACGCCCTTTCTCCCGAAGAAAAGGCGACAGCCGATGAACTATTTGATCAGATAGTCACTTTGAAGAATACAAGAGGCCTGACGATGTGCGGCACTGAAGTAGTTTCAGTGTTTCTACAACGTCGAGTGCAGCCACTGATGTCCCGGCCTCACCAGCTGTGGCTTTATACTGGCAAAAACGACAAGTCAAGGATCAACTCAGCTGACCTATCGGCAGATGAGCTTCGAGACGAAGTTCGTCGCCTGACATGCCTTAGTGCGAAGGACACCATTGTCTTGACATCGGCCCGTCCTCCTTATGATCTCGATCGCCTCCCGTCCGAGGTAACTTTACCGCTTCTTGTTTTCCGTTATTATTTCTTTTCCTGTCTGTGCCTTACAAGTTTCTCTCCTTCGCGGGCTCCCACTTTGTTGCCCAATGTTATCCTCCCTCACCCGAGAGCGGCGTGGTACTGGAGGATGACGATGATGATTACGAGGGAACCGAGGATGTTCGGCACGTTCTTGAGGACGGCGACGTCCAAGAGGAGGAAGGCTGCCGAAGAGGACGCCTTTCTCAGGAGCAGGCGTCGTAAGCAGGTACATGATGATCTTATCACATCGGCTGAATCAAGTCCTAGAGGAGGAGATAATGATGCAGATGAAGCTACTTCGCCTCCTCCTACTAAGAAGAGCTCAACAAGTTTCTTTGTGGACGAAGATGATCTGGACCTGTGAGCATCTATACTCTTTTTCTCGTTAGTTTATTTCCTGTCATCCTGCATGCTAACTGTGCACTGTACTTAAGTAGCTCTGATGATGACGATGTTCCTCTCGCGAAGAGGGCCAAGCTCGCTTCTAAGAGAGCAGCATCGACTAAGGAGTCAGATCCTTCTCCCGCCAAGTCAACGCCTCCTACCAGGGCGGCTGTAGAGAAAATTCCGGTGTAGAAGGTTATTCCTCCCGGTGATCCTCCTGCTTCGTTGGCTTCTCGTGACCACGTAAGTTTTTATGTTGCCTTGTTTTGCTAAATTTCTCTTTTTATCGACTAATTCTCCCTTCTTCCTTGCCGCAGCCGATTTATGCCACAGTCGACGGCGTGGCGGATTTTCGCCGAGCAATTTACCCGGCTGGAGGCTGAAAACGCCCGGCTCCGGAAGAGCATCAAGACCTCGGCTGATCGGGTGTTAGAAGCCAACAGGTTTGCTTCCGACGTCAAGAACGAAAATGCCTTGCCGAAGAGAGGCTGTCGAAGCTGAAGCGACAGAGATGAAGGACGAACAAGAAGCCAGGCAAGCGGCGGCGATTGCAATCGATAAGAAGGAAGGCGTCCTCCGCGAATCCGTCAAGGATTTCTTAGGTGAAAACCCACGGTATCCCGCTTTTTTATTGGTGATTCTTTATTGGTTACTGATATATCTTTCTTTCAGAGGCCGCCAATATAACTGTCAGCCGTCGTCATCAGCTTCGGGTGGACTCCACAGTCGATGCCTTGTCACTTGCCGCTGAGTCTAATGTCCAGGTCCTTGGACTACTGCAAAATACCAAGGGAGCATTGTCGAGGCTATACTCGATGATCTTCCCGAAGATGAAGCAGGACAAGACTCTCGACGAGTTGGCGGATGCTTTCCTCGTTGATCCTTCCGAGCCCGTGGAGGTACTTAAACGCCGTAGCCGCGTGATTGGGGCGGTTCTTACTTTTCAGTTGCTTATGGGCCATGGGATGGGGTCAGAATTGGAGGAGTTTTCTAAGGCACTGCTCGTTGATGATGAAAACCATACGGTCGACCTTGAGCCTTTCAAAAGATCGGCGATAACTTGCGCCAACCGCCTTCGAAGCTGGTGGATGAAGCACGAGCCGAGCTTCGTTCCTGAGTCTGCCCCTGGCTCATCGTCGGCGAATCTTTGAACTGTTATTTGACTTGTTGTAAATAAGATCATCCGTAGCTTGAAGTAGCTTAATTAAAATTCGGCTCTGTTGCCAATTCAAACATACTTTTGTCTGTAAAATGCATGTTGAACGCTCCCGATGGGAGTTTTTATGTTAATGCTTGGTCTGAACTGGGGACTGTACTGCAGATTCCTTCATCTTCTTCCCGTGCCGAGCTTTCTCCGAATTCTTCGAGTAATGACGAGTCAGGCCTTGTTCGTCGCTTACGTGATCAGGTGTCTTGTCTAATTACTTTTCTTCGTGCGATGGCAGCCTTGGTGAAGAAAAAGGGAGAGATAGCGACTGCTGTCGAGCAATATGCTCTCGATGGTCTTCATGTTGCTACCGAAAGCTTGGGCTGTAAGTATTAGCCTATCTTCCGATTTTGGCATAGCTTGAATGTTCTTTTATCTGACATTCGTCCGTTTTCCAGTCGTAGCTTCGGATGCAGCTGAAGAGGACAGGAAGATTCATGAAGAGGTTGAGGCGATGACTGATGTTGCACATCCGACGCATGGTTTATGGCTGCATCGTCCGAAGAAGCTGTCGTTATGGCGAAGTTTAAGTACCGGGTGATGAAGGCGCATTACTATTTTGATAAGTACTATGATCATCTCACGATGGTTTGGAACACCTTGTTTCCTCTGGACCAAGCACCCGGAACCTTGTCTGGCTTGTTCACCCGATTCAAGTCCCCTGAGAGGATTCGACAACTGGTGCGGAAAGAGCTTCTGGCTGGTGCTGAGCTTGCCTTTGCTTCAATATTGGCGTGTCATCCAACTCTAGACTTGGGAGCCGTAGAAAATACTGAAAGAGATTTAGGCCAGTACTATGATGTTGCTAGAGGTCCTGCTTACACCGTTGTTTCTCGGATGGAATCATGCCTTGAAAAGGAACTGAAGGCCCACTGGGACCGGGGAACCCGATTATAAATGTAATAACCTTGTATCTGCATAAGATTGTTTACTGCGTACGCTGCACGCTATGTTAGTTGGATTGATATTTTATTGTCGAGTGCGGCTGAGTGATCAGTTCAACCTGCTTTCTCGACGACTTCGTTGAATTTTATGCAATATTATTGCAAAGTCGATATGTAGTTTATTCGAGAGCTTGGCTTCGTCACCCGGTGCACCGGTTTGAGCCTTATCTTGTGATAATGTAACCATCGACTGCAGCGCTCGCGTATTTTTCGAGGCTTGGATTGGTTGTTTTTGTGTGTCATGAATCTTAGCTCTCGCTGAGAGTATTTAATTAATGACACTGTGTAAGCATATTTCTTTTGGGCCAGAGCTCCCGATGGGAGTTAGAGCCGATGGTAGGGGCTCCAAACGTTATGTTCGGATGCCGAAGCCTGAAGCAAGAAAAAGAGAGACAATCTGATTAGATCTTTATTCATAATGTAAAAGCAACCTTATAGGCCGTTGACAAAACGGTCGTGTCCTATGTATAGAACCGTCGCAATTGCGCGATGTTCCACGGATTCTCGACGTCTTTCCCTGAATCTGGATTTTTGAGCCGATAGGCTCCTCCTGGTATCACTTCGGTGATGATGTATGGTCCTTCCCATGGGGATTCTAGCTTCAAGGGTCTTTTTTGCTTCAGCCGCAGTACCATATCCCCAACATTGAAACTTCGACTGCGTATTCGTCGGCTGTGCTAGTTTCTCAGCGCTTGCTGGTACACCGTTGTTCTTGCCAAGGCGATATCTCGTGCTTCGTCAAGGAGATCGACAGCATCTTGTAGTCGGATGTTGGAGGAGGACTCTGTGTATGCTGTCACTCGAGGCGCTTCAAATCTGACGTCGGCTGGTAAGACTGCTTCGGCTCCGTGCACCAAGAAGAATGGAGTATATTGAGTCGACCTGTTGGGTGTAGTACGCAAACTCCGGAGTACGAGATGGTAACTCTTCGACCCGAGCTCCGGCTGCTCCTTTAAGGCGTTTCTTGAGGCCATCTCCTATTAGGCCATTGATGCTTTCCACCCGGCCGTTGGTGCGGGGGTGAGAGGCGATGCGAATTTCAATTTAATTCCTCCATCATCACAAAATTTCCTGAACTCCTCGGAATCAAAATTGGAGCCGTTGTCTATGACGATGCTGTGAGGCATACCGAATCGACAAGTTATTCCCTTGAAGAATTGAACCGCTGTTTCAGCTTTTTGGTTTCGCACGAGTACGCCTCGATCCACTTAGTGAATTTGTCGACTGCAACCAACAAGTACGTGTGTCCTCCGGGTGACGATCTTGGCAGCGGCCCAACTTGATCGAGTCCCCATTGAGCGAAAGGCCATGCCAAGGGTATTGTCATTAGGTCCGTTGCAGGAGCGTGTGGTTTTGGTGAAAAACGTTGGCAGGGATCGCACTTCATGACTAGATCCGTAGCATCCGACGCTGCCGTTGGCCAGTAAAATCCTGCCCTGAAGGCTTTTGCCACAAGGGCCCTGCTCCCTGCGTGATGTCCGTAGGTTCCTTCGTGTATCTCACGCAACAGTGCTTTTCCATCGTCAATGGCGATGCACCTTTGGAAGATCCCTGAGATGCTACGCTTGTAAAGCTCACCATTTATCACGGTGAAGGCCTTTGAGCGTCTGACGATTCGCCTAGCTTCCACGGAGTCTTCTGGCAGCTCTTGCTTTGTTAGATACGCTAGGAACGGTTTGGTCCATAGTGACTCGAGGAGGAGGACTTGTTCGGCAGGAGGAGTTGGAGATTCTTCGGCCGAAGGAGTTTGCTTTGAGCTTGCCTCTGATTCATCAGTCGATGACTTTGGAGGTGCCGACGTTTTTTCTTTTATCGATCGTTGAGTGATCACTTCGTAAAACACTCCGTCTGGGATGGGAGAGCATGTGGACCCGATGTTTGCCAAAGTGTCGGCTTCTTCATTACTGGCTCTGCCGATATGTTTGAGCTTGCATCCTTTGAATTTAGCTTCCATATTCTGATACAGCCGCTGGTAGGCGATCATGTTGTCGCTGACTGCGTCGCATAGGTTCATCGACTGCTGCACCACCAAGTTTGAGTCTCCGTAGATCTCCAGACGAGTAGCACCACACGCCTTTGCCATTTTCATTCCGTGCAACAGCGCTTCGTATTCTGCTTCATTGTTTGTCGGTAGAGAGAAATTCATACGCAGTATATACTTCATCTTATCTCCCTGCGGCGATATTAGCACCACTCCTGCTCCTGCACCCGTACTCCGTTTTGACCCGTCGAAGTACATTATCCATGAGCCCGACATATCGGGTACTGCCGGCGTCTGTGATTGGATCCAATCTGCCACGAAATCTGGGAGGATTTGGGATTTTATCGCCGTTCGATTAACGTAAGTTATGTCATGTGGCGCTAGTTCGATAGCCCATTGGGATACTCGACCCGTGGCTTCCGGATTGGTCATTATGCTCTTCGGGGGTGCTTCGCTTACAACTTTAATCGGGTGCTCCGTGAAGTAGTGCCGCAACTTGCGAGCCGACCGCCATACTGCGTACGCCAGCTTCTGGTGATGGGGATACCTCTGCCTTGCAGGAGTGAGCACCTCACTGAGGTAATAAACGGGCCTCTGCACACCATGAACTCTCCCTGCTTCCTCTCGTTCGACGACTAAAACGCTGCTGAAGACTTGTGTTGTTGCAGCTATGTACATGAGCAACGTCTCCTTCTCGCGCGGAGTCACGAGCACTGGGGAGGTCGATAAGATTTTCTTCAAGTTGTCGAAAGATTTCTGTGCCTCCTTTGTCCACTCGAATTTTTCCGATTTTTTCATCAGGTTGTAGAAGGGCAAAGCTTTCTCCCCTAGCTTTGCAATGAACTCTGCTTGAGTGCTTGCTAGCCGGCACTGCTAACCGCTGCACTTGGTGCGGATTCTTTGGCGGCTCCATGTCAAGAATAGCTTTGATCTTTGAGGGATTGGCTTCGATTCCTCTGGCTGATATGAAGTACCCAAGTACTTGTCCTCCCGGCACTCCGAAGAAGCATTTTTTGGGATTCAACTTGATTTTGTATCTGTCCAGATTGTCGAAGGTTTCCCATAAGTCATCGATGAGTGTGGCTGCATGCTTCGTTTTCACCACGATGTCGTCGATGTAAACTTCAATATTTCTCCCAATCTGCTCCGCGAGGCAAGCTTGCATGCATCGTTGGTAAGTAGCTCCTGCATTTTTCAACCCGAAGGTCATGACGTTGTAACAGAAAACGCCGTGCGGGGTGATGAACGCGGTTAGCTCCTGGTCTTCCTTCTTCAGCTTGATCTGATTGTACCCGGAGTATGCATCGAGGAAAGAGAGACGGCCGTGGAGTCGACTATCTGGTCTATTCGAGGCAATGGGAAATGATCTTTCGGGCAATGTTTGTTAAGGCTGGTGTAATCGATGCACATGCGGAGGGCGGTTGTGTCCTTTTTTGGCACCATGACGGGATTGGCCACCCACTCAGATTCCTTAAGCTTCCGAATAAATCCTGCCTTGCGGAGCCGACTAACTTCTTCGCCAATTGCTCTTCTCTTCGGTTCAGAAAATCATCTCATTGATTGCTGCACTGGTTTAGTTGTCGGGTCAACATTTAGGGCGTGCTCAGCGAGTTCCACAGGGATACACGGCATGTCGGATGGTTCCCATGCAAATATCTCCCAGCGCTCACGGAGGAACTCGATGAGCGCGCTTTCCTATGCGTCAGTAAGGTCAGCCGAAGTATTGACCGTCTTCATCGGATCAGTAGGACGCACCTGCAGCTTCTTAGTTTCCTTTGCAGCATCAAACTCATCAGATCTTACGTTTCGATTGTCGGCTGGTGGTTGTGTGTGGTATGTGATGGTATCGATCGCGTTGAGTTCTTCTTTGGCTCCAAACTTCGAAGCGATCTTCTGGAATTCCCTGTCGCAGTTGTCTGATCGAGCGAAGCTGCCGTGAACGGTTATTGGGGTTCCGTTGTTGCCTGGCATCTTCGAGTTTTAGGTATGCATAATGAGGCACGGCCATGAATTTAGCAAACGCAGGTCTGCCGAGGATGGCGTGGTGCTGAGATTCCCGGTCGACTACCTCGAACTCGATCTTTTCTTTCCTGAAATTACTTGGGCGTGCCGAAGACTACGTCCAATGATGTTTTGCCTAGCGAGTAAGTGGGTCGGGTCGGTATAATGCCGTGGAACCACTGTGTCAGATTCTCTTAGCATGTCGATCGTTAAACCCATTGCTCTCATTGTCTTTGGCGAATAGCGGGTTCAAGCCGCTTCCTCCGTCCATGAATACTTTGCCCATACTTGTACCCTCCAATCTGCGCTTCAAGGACAAGGGCCGCGTGACCGGGCCTTAGAACAGCTTTCGGGTGATCTGCCCTGCTCGAAGGTGATGCTTTGTTCGACCAGTCGATGAAATCCGGCGTATCGACCATGGCGACTTCCGCATATTTTACTTCTCGGGAGAACTTCTTGACTTCTCTCTTCGAAAAGCTGGTTTTATGGATCATGCTAATTTGTCCACGTAGTGCTGGGAATACTTCGGCTGGTTCATATTCATCTTTTTCCATAGGCTCGCATGGTTCTGGTACATATGGTTCTGTCAAATGGTCGTAGGACCTTGCCTTCTCCTCCATCATGCGAACTCTTGACATAGCTTCGGCTCTAAGATCATCACAGGACTGTCGAATCTCTAGGAAGTGTCGGTAGTTCCTCAACAAATGACTGGACTTCTCCCGACCATCCTTTGGATCAAAGTATAAGTGGAGGTAACATGGTGCCTCGAGTTGCTCTGTAGCCGAAAGATACGGAGAACGGGTGCGGCCCCTGATTGCCGATGTGTCGTGGCATCTTTGCTCGAACCGTCGAGGATGAGCTCGCTGTTCGCCTTCCTCCTCATGGTGTGAGCTTCTTCGTCTCTTCCTTTGTCCAGCCGTGGTGTCGAGATTCCCTCGGTCGCTCCCTTGTATGCTTCAGGGTGAAATTTTTAGAGTTGTCGCTGAATGGGCACCCTCCGGAGGTGCGGCCTTTGAGTCGGACGCGCCGGCCTTAGGGAGGCGAAGGAAACCTCCGGAGTCGATGACGAAGTGGATGCCGCAGAAAACAGCCTCCGTGTCATGAGATGATGCCATAGAGTTTGGGTGAAGTACTTCGCGGCGCGGCACGAACTCGAAGGACCCGTAGCGGATCGGATCTGTTGACTCTGCTGGTGTTGGTGATTCGAGTAAGAACGCCGCGGACGTGACTGGTACTGCCGATGACTTGCCTTGTGCCGACAGGTTTCCCACAGACGGTGCCAATTGTCGAGGGTACTCCTCGCCAATGCCCTCCGATAGGGGCTTAGGGTTGATGGAATCCTGCTAGCTAACACGAGACATCGGTTCACAGACAAGCGGGGAGAGCGATTTACCCAGGTTCGGGGCCCTCGATGAGGTAAAACCTTACGTCCTGCCTGTCTGTTCTTGATTATGATGATAATGGGTTACAATGGGGTGCCGAATAGTTCGGCTGAGATCTCGGCGAGATGGCTATTGCTAAGGTGACCTAGTTCTAGGCTTTTGCCGGCTAAGATTGCTAAGATTGATCGTATCCCTCGGCAGCCCCTCTCCTAGCCTTTCTATAGGAGGCTAGGTCTCAAGAGGTCTTACCGAGTACGACTAGGTTTACAGTAGTTTTAGATCCAATCCTTCCTTGTTCGATTGTTTCCTTGTCTTGCCCGTCAAGGAACCTTCTGGTGTGCCGTCCTAGTGGCCCATCTCGCCTTCAGGATAGGGTAATGTGGGTTGCCCGAAGGGTAGTGCCCACATCACCGGCACTAACCTATCAACAAGATGCCGAAGCGCCAGTTCCTGTTTTCTGCTGTTTTTGGTTTCAGAAATCCTACACAGGAAATATTCTCGGAATTGGACGAAACAAAAGCCCACGGTCTTATTTTCCACGGAGGCTTCCAGAACACCGAACAGGAGACGAAGAGGAGCCACGAGGCGGCCACACCCTAGGGGGGGGCGGCCCCACCCCTAGGCGCGCCGCCCTATGGGGTGGGCCCCTCGGGACTCCACCGACATCGCCCCTTCGCCTATATATTCCTTCCGTCGCGAAAACCCTAAAAGAATGGACGATATTCCGCGAAGAGTTCCGTAGCCGCTGCCATCGCGAAGACAAGTTTCGGGGGACAGAAGTCTTTGTTCCGGCACGCCGCCGGGACGGGGAAGTGCCCCCGGAAGTCATCTGCGGTGACCCAGCATACCACTGCATGTTGTAGTATACAAGTCGTTGATATGATCTTCATGAAGGGACTTCTTCACAAATATCACATCCCTCAGAGTGGTACAACAGAAACATTGCAGGTCATAACACTCGATAATATATTACAATCATGGTCTTAACAAGTTGGTATTCTCACAGGTCCGATGAGAACACCCTACAACATAAGGTACTTAGTACAAACCAACTAGATATGAAAAGAGCTCAGCAACTTATTTAAGTATGCCACTACGCTGCTCGGCTCTATGCTACTCGGGTATATCACTACTCCTCCACCTCCATGTCATCGGGTCCGTAGACTATCCCATAGTCTACGCCTTCAACTCCTCCGGAAAGATCAGGTTCCTCGTAGACCAGCTCGTAGCTTCCTCCGGGTGCTCCATCGGTCATGGCCTCCACTTCCGTATCACAGTCTAGCAAGGGTGTCGAAATAAAGTGAGTACAGGGGTACTCGGCAAGTTCAAAAGAGTAAAAGGTGTTTGATGCACTAGCTACGACCTTCGATCAGAAAATCTTAGGTCAATGCATGTTTCGAAATCATTTCTTCAAAAGGTTTATTTTATTCTGAAAACTATGCCCGTCGGTCTTCACAGAGTTGACTAGAACTTCACGGAGTTCCTTTCTGCCGCGTTCGCAGTTCCCTTCCCGGAACAGGGAGTGACAGCCCACAATTTAATACACTCGCAGAGGTGCGTTACTTTTCCCATAAGAGATCTCACCCTTTTTGCCATCCGCGGGGACTTGCCCCCGTTCACACTTCCTTGGTGTGAGGCCGGGTATAAAGATCCAAGCCCACACCGCCTTCTCCGCGACCTCGCGGACCCACCCTTTTGTAAGTCTGTCCTCTCCTATATTTATGGGTAGACTAACCCGGGCACTTGTTCTCTCCTATACCATTAAGGTAGATCGAGCCGAACAACTTATATGCCCTGTTCTATACACCATAGATAGACCGATCCGGACAACCCTTACAATCCTTCATAGACCAATAATAAGTCTACCCTCTCCTGTATCTAATGGTAGACTGTGCAGGACCACATGTCCCCACCTTTACCAAAGATAGACTGATCCGGGCAACCCTTATTACCAATCCGTTGGCATGCGAGAGGGAAAAGATACAGCTGGCTTCCCCGCAGCCATTATAGATCTTATGGTCAACGCGATATGTACGGCGCTAGAATCAACTGGACGGCATTGGTACTTAGTCCTAGATGAATAGTACCCATGCAATGGAACCTCCACCAATCAACACATACCTTGGTTCCATTGCCAACCACATAGTCATATTCATAATTGGAAAAGTAACATTTCATTTTCAATGCGAGGAATGATAAGTCATATAGCTTTGCATTAAATTAATAGAAAATACTCAAATTTGACATGAGCAAGGGTGAACTTGCTCGTGGACTGCGAGATAGTGCAGTTCAATGCGTTGGATGGAACCTGGACCTCGGGTTCGTAAAGAAGCATCATTGTCCGGTAAGGACAATGTTATAAAATCCAAATGATGCATGCATGGATGTATTATTTTTTGTTGAATCCCTTTATCCCGATGAGTTATTACAATTTAGGGTTGAGTTAAGATTTATGCCTTTGGCGAGTAATTTGCAATTGTTTTAATGTATAAAACACTTTAATTCACACAAGGTAACATAATTCAAAGTAAACTACTTTATGTTGGTGATTTATTATTTATTCCAAAATAATTTGAAATAATAGAGTTGTCTCTATATTTTTGAGAATAAAAAGGAATAGAATATCTTCCTTTGGAAAATACCTTTTTCAAATAGAAATGATTTGGAATAATAGAATCTCATTTTGAAATGTTTAAAAATAAGTATTTTAACTTATTTGGGATTTTTCCTTGATTTATTAATTCAAGGAAATATAATTTGAAATTCCAAATGTTTATTTTAAATTCATAAAATTCACAAATTTAAATTTGTTCATCAAATTTTATTTCATATTTTATTCTTATTAAGAATAATTTTTCATTCACCAATCCAATTTTTTAATGGATTTTTAGAGTTGTATTTTATTTATTAAAATTTGGTGAAATAATGGCCTTTTCTAAATTGTGAAAATACTAAAATACCCCCTGGACCCATATTGGGCCCAGCCCACTAACCTAAGCCCATGGGACAGCCCACTAAGGCGTGCCCATAGCGGCTCGGTGGAGCCGAACGGCCCACCGCTCTCACTCACTCGGCCCTCTCTCACTTTTTCCTAACCCTAGCTCCTCTCTTGCGACGCCCGTGGCGATGGCGTCGCCGCCATGGCCGCCGCCGCGCTCCGGCCGACTCCGAGCTCCTCCGCCGTAGCCACCTACCGAATCGGAACCGCCGCGAGCGGATCTATCGATCTGTCCGCGTGGTTTTCTCCTTCTCTTCCTCTCCTGGCGAATCGCCTCCGATCTGGATCTCGGGTAGAATCGCCGCGACGAACTCCGGCGAGATCTCGTCCTCGCCGACGACGGGTGCGCCTCCGAGACTGACCCGGCGCAGGTGCTGCTTGCAGTACTTGTGCCGTCGTCCCTGTGCCGTGCTCGTGGTGGTGTTTGTGCTCGTCGGCGTAACGCCGGCGCCTACCCCGGACTTGCGGCCGTTAGGGCCGCGCGAGCACCTGCCTCGCCATGCCCTAGCCTCGCGCTTCCGGGCGCAAGTAAGTGTTGCATCCACCTCTTCTCCGTGCGCCTCCTCTTGGTGCTGTTCTTCTTCCTCCTCAAGCTCTCGCTGCTCTGCGGTGATCCCGTGATCACCCGAGCCTTGCTATTCCGATGCAATTCGTCTATGTTTGGATTGATTGCAAGCACATGGTCCAATTACCATTACTGGTACTGGCACCTGCTGCTCGACATGTTGTTCATGTTGTTCTTGCTTCTCTGCTTGCTCCTAGCATGCTCTATACTTGCCATGCTCTACTGTGCTTGCTTGTCTAGGTGTACTTGTTTTGCATCTGTGACACTTGTGTGTGTGCCAGAGGTGCCTGTGATATGATTTAGTGCTACTCCTGTAAGCCAATGATCCATTGGATCATTCCTTGCTTGTCGGCTAACCTCTCTGTGTAACTTGGCTTGCTATAATTGATCCATTTGATCAATTGATTGCCGATGATGGCTTCATCGGTTAATCATCGTGGCTATAAATTAACTATGCTTGCTCAATAGTGTGCTATCGTCGAGTACTAAGCATGGATCTGTAATAAATTCATGCTTGTATTAATTTGATTATGAAGAACTGCTTATGCAGTGATGATTTTAAATGACTTGCTTGATATGAATTTGCTGTTCATGATTATTTATCAAGCAATTAAAGTCTGAATCCATTTCTGGATAGTGATGCTTTGTATTTGACTTTCTCTCAATTGGTGCTAAGTGTGAAGTGACCTCAGTAGCCTTGCTACTGACTGGTTGCTCACCTGGTTGGTTGGATCTTGTTGGCTACTCATCTTTGCTTGTATATTTGGGAATCATAGAAACTATGAATGCCAATATACTTGCCTGTGAAGAAATCTAGGGTTTCTGATGGTTGTATGCTTAGGATTTATTGTGTAGTCATGGCTGCTAATCCTTGCCATCTACTGGTGCTACCTATGCATCAAATCGGCTAGTGTGTGCATCTCGTACATATGTGCTAGTTTCTTGTGCATAGGATCCGTACCTAGATGCTTTATACTTTAGTGGCTTTTGATCGGCGAGTAATCCTTGGTGAAAACCAAGTGATGATCTACCCATATGAGCATCCGCTCATCCCATGCTCATGCATATGATGGATTAGATCCATGGGATCTTTTCCAGGAACTAGGTATACCTTGTTCCAGCTCCTAGAAAGAAATATTTGGTTGATGCAGTACTTGGGTTTTGTGTACAGCTCTCCACCTCCAGTGTCTTGGATGATCTTCTCAAGTCACCATGATTCCTGGTGGCTGAGTGGTTTTGTATGGTTTGGTTCTGTTCTTGCTCAAGAACTGGATGAACCGAGCTTGTTCCGCTTCACCCTTACTCGGTGATTTGCATATGTGGTCGATCGTCATGGTTCTAGGGTTTGTGTGCTATTTATATGGTCTCTACTTCCTCTCTGGCCTTGACACACAAGCCTGGTTTGCTTGATGACTAGGCTAGTGCATCGCCTTCGTCGTTGTGTGCACGGCACACATGAGCAGAGTGTGCTCATATGCTGAAACTTGAGCCCTCGATGGTTGCTCAGTTTTGGTCTGCTCCTTCTTATCCTGGTGCTGTCCAGGTTTTGGACAAGCACAAGTGTCTATGACACTTGGTTAACCGTCCAAACTGAATCTGTCACACTAATCTGTCCAAACTGAATTTCTACACTTAACATTCCGTCTAGTATTGGTTTTTATGTTTTGCGGGTTTGGAATCATGGACATGGCCATGAAGAGATACTTCAAGGCACATAGTCTAAATTTTAGTTTAGGAACTATTTGTAATCTTTATTTTTATTTCTGTTTATTATTCATCAATTCTTGTATCAAGAATTCCGTAAAGACAATGTAATTTGTGTTGTGTTATCAATAAAGCTCAAGTTTTTGTTTATGAGCTTTTGCATTATGTAAAGTGTATAATCTTGATTAAATATTGTATTTGATACTCACTTTGAAATCCAAAAGGATTTGAATAATATATTGTGTTTGAATTGTAAATTCATATTTATGTTGTGTAATGATTATTGTTTAATGTTTAACACTTGTCAAATAAAATCAATTTCCCAAATCAACAAGATACAAAAGAGATCATGTCGAAATTTCCCTAACTCACATTGCCTAACCCTAAGTGCAAAATGAGAGAGAACCTCGATCCCTCTTAGGTTTAGTTGCAATAAGGCGCGAAAATTTCCCCCGTTTTGCGATGAAATGCACATCCCATTTCTAAATCTACCCTTCGTTGTTCCTATGTTCGGGTTATTACAGCCTCTCCCCTTAACGTAAACTTCGTCCCGAAGTTAAGATTGGTACCTGAATAACTCGGGGTAGGACTTCCCGAGCTCTTCTTCGGTCTCCCGGGTTGCTTCTCGTTCGGGATGATGTTGCCATTGTATCTTGCGGTATTTGATTGCTCTATTCCTTAACTTCTTCCACTGTACTTCCAAAATCTTTTCAGGCTTCTCCACATAAGTTAAGTCTGATTGTAGCTCTATTTCTTCATGTGTAATGGGATCATCGGGTGCCTTCAAACATTTTCTGAGTTGTGATACATGAAAAACATTGTGAATTAGACTGAGCTGTTCCGGTAGTTCCAACTCAAAAGCTGTTTCTCGATTCTGACTGAGTATCTTGAATGGTCCTATGTATCGAGGACTTAGTTTTCCTTTTACTCCGAACCTTTTGAGTCCTTTCATTGGGCTAACCTTCAAATATACCATGTCTCCCACTTTCGGTTCCCAATCTCTTCTCTTTAAGTCGGCGTAACTCTTCTGACGACTCTAGCTATTTTGAGTCTATCCCCGATTACCTCGATGACGTCTTGTCTCTCCTTGATGTAATCCGGTGTAAACTCCTTGTTTTCTCCGGTTTCAAACCAACAAATTGGTGATCTACACTTCCTTCCGTACAATGCCTCGTACGGTGCCATCTCGAATACTACTCGATAACTATTGTTATATGAGAACTCCGCTAAAGGTAAATGATCCTCCCACGAACCTCCAAAGTTCGGAGCACAAGCTCTAAGCATGTCTTCAAGTATCCGATTGGTTCTTTCGGTTTGTCCTCCGGTTTGTGGATGATATGTCTGTCATTGAAATCCAGCTTGGATCCCAAAGATTCTTGTAGTTGTTTCCGGAATGCTCGATGTGAAAATTGAACCTCTATCTGAGACTATCTTCTTTGGTACTCCATGCTTACTCACAATCTCCTTTACATATATATCCACAAGTTTTTCTGCAGTATCCTTTGTGTTTACGGCTATGAAGTGAGCGCTCTTGGTAAGTCTATCCACTATTACCCATATCATATCCTTTCTCTTACTAGTCATTGGTAAACCAGGTAACAAAATCCATTCCGATTTCATCCCATTTCCATTCCGGTATCTCTAGTGGTTTGAGTAATCCCGCGAGGACTCGATGTTCCGCCTTCACTCGTTGACATGTATGACATTCCGAGACATATTGTGCTATTTCTCTTTTCATGTTGTTCCACCAGAACATCTCCTTCAAATCCATATACATCTTGGTACTTCCTGGATGTATGGAATAAGGGGTTTCATGTGCTTCTTTTAATATGATTGACTTCACTCCTGGATCATCCGGTATACAGATCCTTTTCTGGAAGTATAATGAATCAAAATCCCCTAGATGGAATTCCGATGGTTTTCCTTCGCCAATCCTCTTGATTTCCTCTTGAATGAACAAATCATCCGCTTGCTTTCGGATAATCTCATATTTCAAGTCTGAGTACATCTCATCCATAATCCTCATGGTTGCTATACTTCCTTTGATATCACCTTGAATAAACAAGATCCGAGCATCTTCTAACTCCTTCCGAAGTTCCTTTGGAATCTCCCATTCCGTAGGTTGATTCTCCGTACTTTTCCTACTTAGGGCATCTCGCTACTACATTAGCCTTGCTCGGTGTATAGTTGATCTTAAGGTCGTAATCCTTAATCAACTCCAACCATCTCTTACGTCTCATGTTTAATTCTTTTCGGGTGAAGAAATACTTCAAACTTTTGTGATCGGTGTATAACTCACACTTGGATCCATATAGAAATTGTCTCCAACTCTTCAAAGCATACACAACCGCCGCTAACTCGAGATCATGTACTTGGGTAGTTGTGTTCATGTGGTTTCAACTGTCTTGATCCATAAGCTATTACCTTCCGATCTTGCATAAGAACACATCCAAGTCCATTCTTGGAAGCATCACAATACACCGTGTAATCCTTTCCGGGTTCGAGAACTGCTAACACCGGTGCTCGTGGTTAACTTATCTTTGAGTGTTTGGAAACTGGCTTCACACTCCTCTCGTCCACACAAATGGAGTATTTTTCTTGAGTAACTTGGTCATTGGTCCTGCAATCTTCGAAAATCCTTCAATGAACCTCCGATAATAGCCCGCCATACCAAGGAATCCTCTGATCTCCTTAGCATTCTTAGGTGACTTCCATTCCAATACTGACTGAACCTTGCTTGGATTCACTGCTATTCCCTCTTTGGTTATGACATGTCCAAGAAATTCAACACTTGTCTAACCAAAACTGGCACTTGCTGAACTTTGCATATAGGCTGATGTTCCCTTAAAATCTGCAGAACTATCTTCAAATGCTTGGCATGTTCTTCTTTATCTTTGGAATAGATCGGAATGTCATCGATAAACACGATCACAAACTTGTCCAAGTACTTCATGAATATCTTGTTCATCAAATTCATGAAAATAGCTGGTGCATTTGTTAGTCCAAATGGTACAACCAAGTATTCATGGTGTCCATACCTTGACACAAACGCTGTTTTTGGCACATCTTCCTTCTTGATCTTGATTTGGTGATATCCCGACCTTAAATCTATCTTCGAGAAGACTCCAGCTCCTTGAACTTGATCAAAAAGATCTTGTATTCTGGGTAAAGGGTACTTGTTCTTGATGGTTACATTGTTAAGATTCCTGTAATCTCCACACATTCTCCTTCCTCCATCTCTTTTATCCACAAAGATAACTGGTGTACCCCATGGTGACACACTTTCTTGGATAAATCCCTTACGTTCCAGTTCATCTATCCGAGCCTTCGGTTCCACTAACTCCTTTGGCCCCATCTTATATGGTGGTTGAGCTATTGGTGCTTGTGCCTGGAATTAGATCTATGGTAAACTCGATCTCTCTATCGGGTGGCATTCCCGGTAGTTCCTTGGGAAATACATCTTGAAATTCATTCACTACGGGAATATCTTCAATCTTCACCTCCTTCAGACTATTCAGCTCCAATCCTATCTCCAACTGAGTGTACTTGTCTCCTTGAAACACTATCTGACCTCCTATGGAGTTTCGGAGTGATACTGTCTTGTCTCCACAGTTGATTACTGCGCCATTCTCCGTTAACCAGTCCATTCCTAGGATGACTGATATGTCCTTCATGGGGATGATGAACAGAGTCCGCGAAATATACACAGTCACAAATGGTTATGACCTGTGCTTCTTTCACGTGGGTTACTAAGATCGTTCCCCCCGCAGATAAGACAGTTATAGGTGTTTCTAACTTAGAACATCTAAGCCCGAATTGTTCCACAAATTCCCGTGCAAGAAATGATGTAGTTGCTCCGGTATCAAATAATACTTTGCCGGGATGAGTAAGGATGCTGAGCGTACCTACGGCTGCTTGATCCGACTCTCTCGCTTGCTCCAAAGTTGTGCAATTCAGCTTCCCATATGGCTTTCCCCTCTTGTTGTTGTTGTTGTTCGGTTGCTTGTTGTTGTTGTTGTTGTTGTTGTTGTTGTTACCTCCGCCTCGTCCTCCGGAGCTTTGTCCACTCCATGACGCCTTGTTTGGACACTCTGGCTTGATGTGTCCCTCTTTCCCACAACCATAGCATATGATCCTGGGCTTCTGACAATCCCTTTGAATATGTCCCCTCTGCCCACAGCTGTTGCATATGATCTGATTTCTTGGGTTCTGATTCTGACCTCCCCGGTTATACTGATTACCAGTAGGTCGGAATCGTGGTTTGAAACTCCGATCTGGAGTCGGTTTCTCGATCGGGTACTTCCTTGGCTCGATACGAGCCTTCTTCCTTCTATCCTCCCGGACCTGCACTGTAGTCATCCTCGAAAGTGATTGCCGAATCAATCGGTTCTCGGAATTCTGCAGTCCGTGCCAACCTCAGTTGCATCTTCATATATGGATTCATGCCTTTCATGAATCGTTTCTTCCTTTTCTCATCAGTGTCCACTTCCTCAGGTGCATATCTTGACAGTCTATTAAAATCTCGGACGTACTGCATGATAGGTGCAGTATTCTGATGCAGCTCATCAAACTCTCTCTTCTTCAGCTCCACCACGCTCTCCGGAACATGGGCATCCCGGAACTTCTTCTTGAATTCCTCCCAGGTGAACACCTTTTCTGGAGGGTGTCTCGCCACAAGATTCTCCCACCATGATGCTGCTTGGACCCGACAACAAATAAGTGGCATACCGAATCTTTTCTTCATCATTGCATCCAACGGTCCTCAACTTTCTTTCGGTGTCCATGAGCCGGTCTTACTGCATCCATTGGTTACTGGGGCTGATGCAAAAGGTAGTGGTCTTGCATTCTGGAAGTCTGATAAGGTTACTCCCCTGCCTTCATTACCCCTATCATTGATGACGTGGGTAAAGAAATCTTGCATGTTCTTGTTCTGACTCTCCTGGTACCTCCTCCTATCTTCTTCCATTGCCCTCATGTACTGTTGGAAATCTGGATGCATCATTGGATGTGGTGGTGGTGGTGCGTTCTCTGCTCTAGCTGCTGCATCCGCCTCCTCTTTCTCTCTTCCTTCCCGCTCTCTGCGAGCATCTTCGGTTTCAACTAACGCCATTTCCCCCTAGTCCTGTAACAAAGAGCGATTACTCATAATTACACCATGCAAATGTTTTCCGAGCTCAACTCATTGCCCAGTACTAGTCACATAATGAAATCAAGAAGCAAATCCAAAACAAACATTTATTATGTATATACACCGTATAATACATAACACACTCACAAACTTATATTACATGTGGTACATATAAACCACTTATTTGGCTCCAAGCCCAAGCCAACGGAAATTTAAAATACGTTCTATTACAATACCACCTAGATTACTTTATTCTTCCTTGGAGCTCTACTCCTCATCGTCTTCATTCGCCTCCGCGTACATCCCTGGGGTCCAACCGGTACGGCGACTAGTCTTCCGAACACCGTCCGGAACAAAGGTCCTTCCGGCGGGTATGTAATCCGAATCGGACGAAGTGCCGAGACAGAGATCTGTCATTCCAAAGTAACTAGATAAAGACTCATACATATCCCCGGTGGAATACGAACGCCTCTTCTCCGAGTCATCCATGGAGGATTCCTATTCACTTGACCCCTCATCTTCTTCTTCTTCTTTTTCTTTGTTCCAGAACTCTCACCTACTTCGTACTGCGATGGTTTAGATATACCCATCTCCAAATCTAAAGAAATGGAATCAGTACCTTTCTCTTCCTGCTCGTAGTGTTGGTTAACATTTGGGTTAACCGCATCACTCTCATCTCCTGTATCACATGGAATTGGCTCCTCCTCATCACCGAAAGGTTCCCCGAAACGCCAACCCGTCGAGTTTTCAATCGGTGACTCCGAGCAATTTATGTTCCATGAGTGGTCTCCCCCATATCCAGTATCATATGATGCTGACACATGTGGATAGTGCGGAACAAAGTTAGGTGTAAGTGGGTCTCTTGTAGGTAGATTTCTCTTGAACCACTGGTCACTCAAATCTACATCACTATCTCGGGTTAAAGAAGGGTGTAGTATGTTGTGGTTGTGCCCTCAAGTCATGCATCCGAGTTTGGACTTTATCAGGGTCCGTGAACTCAGCTAGCATGTGGTCAATCTCACCTCTCATCTTCATGTGTAAAAGATACATCGTAGTCAATAAAGACTTACAGCTATCCATGTGTTTGTCTGCAGCTTCAGGACTTCGTGGGCTAACACCAAATGATTAAGAGTGGGATCCTCATCTTCCTCGGCATGAGGTATATGAGAAAACTCGAACATAGGAGTTCTACTGACTTGTGCTGCCTTATCTCAAGGATTGCCTTGAATAGGCCCATATGGTAGGCTGTGGTGATAGTTTTGGCTTCTCCGTATGGCATTATACGACTCATCAGCAGTTTTTCCGGTAGTTGGACCGATACTCTGCACTTGGCTAGGATTTCCCCATCATAGTAAGTATACTTGATAACGAGGTATCCGTGGATCGCAATGAAGTTCCTTCGAGCATCCCACACAGGAGAGCTGTTATTGGTCCATCATAATCACCAAGCCAACCCTCAACTTTCCTCAAAGTCCTCTTGGGAAAAGTGTTCGCCATTATGGCTGTATACAAAAACAGAATATTAGTAGTGATAATGCATCATAATAGCTATAATAAAGAATTATCGCACTAAAATATATGGTTTTGCTATTCTCAAGTGAATAATCACCATACTTCTAGAGAATCCTTTACTATTTCTACTAGACTCCTACAGGTTTCTTCCCTATACTAGGTTTTTCCAACCTAAGGTCGCAACATTTGCTCTGATACCGGCTGCGGTGACCCAGCATACCACTGCATGTTGTAGTATACAAGTCGTTGATATGATCTTTGTGAAGGGACTTCTTCACAAATATCACATCCCTCGAGTGGTACAACGGAAACATTGCGAGGTCATAACACTCGATAATATATTACAATCATGGTCTTAACAAGTTGGTATTCTCACGAGTCCGATGAGAACACCCTACAACATAAGGTACTTAGTACAAACCAACTAGATATGAAAAGAGCTCAGGCAACTTATTTAAGTATGCCACTACGCTGCTCGGCTCTATGCTACTCGGGTATATCACTACTCCTCCACCTCCATGTCATCGGGTCCGTAGACTATCCCATAGTCTACGCCTTCAACTCCTCCGGAAAGATCCGGTTCCTCGTAGACCAGCTCGTAGCTTCCTCCTGGTGCTCCATCGGTCATGGCCTCCACTTCCGTATCACAGTCTAGCAAGGGTGTCGAAATAAAGTGAGTACGGGGGTACTCGGCAAGTTCAAAAGAGTAAAAGGTGTTTGATGCACTAGCTACGACCTTCGATCGGAAAATCTTAGGTCAATGCATGTTTCGAAATCATTTCTTCAAAAGGTTTATTTTATTCTGAAAACTATGCCCGTCAGTCTTCACGGGTTGACTAGAACTTCACGGAGTTCCTTTCCTGCCGCGTTCGCAGTTCCCTTCCCGGAACAGGGAGTGACAGCCACAATTTAATACACTCTGCAGAGGTGCGTTACTTTTCCCATAAGAGATCTCACCCTTTTTGCCATCCGCGAGGGACTTGCCCCCGTTCACACTTCCTTGGTGTGAGGCCGGGTATAAAGATCCAAGCCCACACCGCCTTCTCCGCGACCTCGCGGACCCACCCTTTTGTAAGTCTGTCCTCTCCTATATTTATGGGTAGACTAACCCAGGCACTTGTTCTCTCCTATACCATTAAGGTAGGCTGAGCCGAACAACTTATATGCCCTGTTCTATACACCATAGATAGGCTGATCCGGACAACCCTTACAATCCTTCATAGACCAATAATAAGTCTACCCTCTCCCGTATCTAATGGTAGACTGTGCGGGACCACATGTCCCCACCTTTACCAAAGATAGACTGATCCGGGCAACCCTTATTACCAATCCGTTGGCATGCGAGAGGGAAAAGATACGGCTGGCTTCCCCGAGCCATTATAGATCTTATGGTCAACGCGATATGTACGGCGCTAGAATCAACTGGACGGCATTGGTACTTAGTCCTAGATGAATAGTACCCATGCAATGGAACCTCCACCAATCAACACATACCTTGGTTCCATTGCCAACCACATAGTCATATTCATAATTGGAAAAGTAACATTTCATTTTCAATGCAGGAATGATAAGTCATATAGCTTTGCATTAAATTAATAGAAAATACTCAAATTTGACATGAGCAAGGGTGAACTTGCACTGTGGACTGCGAGATAGTGCGGTTCAATGCGTTGGATGGAACCTGGACCTCGGGTTACGTAAAGAAGCATCATTGTCCGGTAAGGACAATGTTATAAAATCAAATGATGCATGCATGGATGTATTATTTTTTTGTTGAATCCCTTTATCCCGATGAGTTATTACAATTTAGGGTTGAGTTAAGATTTATGCCTTTGGCGATAATTTGCAATTGTTTTAATGTATAAAACACTTTAATTCACACAAGGTAACATAATTCAAAGTAAACTACTTTATGTTGGTGATTTATTATTTATTCCAAAATAATTTGAAATAATAGAGTTGTCTCTATATTTTTGAGAATAAAAAGGAATAGAATATCTTCCTTTGGAAAATACCTTTTTCAAATAGAAATGATTTGGAATAATAGAATCTCATTTTGAAATGTTTAAAAATAAGTATTTTAACTTATTTGGGATTTTTCCTTGATTTATTAATTCAAGGAAATATAATTTGAAATTCCAAATGTTTATTTTAAATTCATAAAATTCACAAATTTAAATTTGTTCATCAAATTTTATTTCATATTTTATTCTTATTAAGAATAATTTTTCATTCACCAATCCAATTTTTTAATGGATTTTTAGAGTTGTATTTTATTTATTAAAATTTGGTGAAATAATGGCCTTTTCTAAATTGTGAAAATACTAAAATACCCCTGGACCCATATTGGGCCCAGCCCACTAACCTAAGCCCATGGGACAGCCCACTAAGGCGTGCCCATAGCGGCTCGGTGGAGCCGAACGGCCCACCGCTCTCACTCACTCGGCCCTCTCTCACTTTTTCCTAACCCTAGCTCCTCTCTTGCGACGCCCGTGGCGATGGCGTCGCCGCCATGGCCGCCGCCGCGCTCCGGCCGACTCCGAGCTCCTCCGCCGTAGCCACCTACCGAATCGGAACCGCCGCGAGCGGATCTATCGATCCGTCCGCGTGGTTTTCTCCTTCTCTTCCTCTCCTGGCGAATCGCCTCCGATCTCGGATCTCGGGTAGAATCGCCGCGACGAGACTCCGGCGAGATCTCGTCCTCGCCGACGACGGGTGCGCCTCCGAGACCGACCCGGCGCGGGTGCTGCTTGCGGTACTTGTGCCGTCGTCTGCCGTGCCGTGCTTTGTGGTGGTGTTTGTGCTCGTCGGCGTAACGCCGGCGCCTACCCTGGACTTGCGGCCGTTAGGGCCGCGCGAGCACTGCCTCGCCATGCCCTAGCCTCTGCTTCCAGGCGCAAGTAAGTGTTGCATCCCCCTCTTCTCTGTGCGCCTCCTCTTGGTGCTGTTCTTCTTCCTCCTCAAGCTCTGCTGCTCTCTGGTGATCCTGTGATCACCCAGAGCCTTGCTATTCCGATGCAATTCGTCTATGTTTGGATTGATTGCAAGCACATGGTCCAATTACCATTACTGGTACTGGCACCTGCTGCTCGACATGTTGTTCATGTTGTTCTTGCTTCTCTGCTGGCTCCTAGCATGCTCTATACTTGCCATGCTCTCTCGTGCTTGCTTGTCTAGGTGTACTTGTTTTGCATCCGTGACACTTGTGTGTGTGCCGAGGTGCACTGTGATATGATTTAGTGCTACTCCTGTAAGCCAATGATCCATTGGATCATTCCTTGCTTCTTGGCTAACCTCTCTGTGTAACTTGGCTTGCTATAATTGATCCATTTGATCAATTGATTGCCAGTGATGGCTTACTGGTTAATACTGTGGCTATAAATTAACTATGCTGCTCAATAGTGTGCTACTGTCAGTACTAAGCATGGATCTGTAATAAATTCATGCTTGTATTAATTTGATTATGAAGAAGCTGCTTATGCGGTGATGATTTTAAATGACTTGCTTGATATGAATTTGCTTGTTCATGATTATTTATCAAGCAATTAAAGTCTGAATCCATTTACGGATAGTGATGCTTTGTATTTGACTTTCTCTCAATTGGTGCTAAGTGTGAAGTGACCTCAGTAGCCTTGCTACTGACTGGTTGCTCACCTGGTTGGTTGGATCTTGTTGGCTACTCATCTTTGCTTGTATATTTGGGAATCATAGAAACTATGAATGCCAATATACTTGCTCGTGAAGAAATCTAGGGTTTCGATGGTTGTATGCTTAGGATTTATTGTGTAGTCATGGCTGCTAATCCTTGCCATCTACTGGTGCTACCTATGCATCAAATCTGGCTAGTGTGTGCATCCGTACATATGTGCTAGTTTCTTGTGCATAGGATACGTACCTAGATGCTTTATACTTTAGTGGCTTTTGATGGCGGTAATCCTTGGTGAAAACCAAGTGATGATCTACCCATATGAGCATCTGCTCATCCCATGCTCATGCATATGATGGATTAGATCCATGGGATCTTTTCCGGGAACTAGGTATACCTTGTTCCAGCTCCTAGAAAGAAATATTTGGTTGATGCGGACTTGGGTTTTGTGTACAGCTCTCCACCTCCAGGTCTTGGATGATCTTCTCAAGTCACCATGATTCCTGGTGGGCTGAGTGGTTTTGTATGGTTTGGTTCTGTTCTTGCTCAAGAAGCTGGATGAAGCTGAGCTTGTTACGCTTCACCCTTACCCGGTGATTTGCATATGTGGTCGATTGTCATGGTTCTAGGGTTTGTGTGCTATTTATATGGTCTCTACTTCCTCTCCGGCCTTGACACACAAGCCTGGTTTGCTTGATGACTAGGCTAGTGCATCGCCTTGCTCGTTGTGTGCACGGCACACATGAGCGAGTGTGCTCATATGCTTGAAACTTGAGCCCACGATGGTTGCTCGGTTTTGGTCTGCTCCTTCTTATCCTGGTGCTTGTCCGGGTTTTGGACAAGCACAAGTGTCTATGACACTTGGTTAAGCTATCCAAGCTGAATCTGTCACACTAATGCATGTCCAAACTGAATTTCTACACTTAACATTATCTGTCTAGTATTGGTTTTTATGTTTTGCGGGTTTGGAATCATGGACATGGCCATGAAGAGATACTTCAAGGCACATAGTCTAAATTTTAGTTTAGGAACTATTTGTAATCTTTATTTTTATTTACTGTTTATTATTCATCAATTCTTGTATCAAGAATTACAGTAAAGACAATGTAATTTGTGTTGTGTTATCAATAAAGCTCAAGTTTTTGTTTATGAGCTTTTGCATTATGTAAAGTGTATAATCTTGATTAAATATTGTATTTGATACTCACTTTGAAATCCAAAAGGATTTGAATAATATATTGTGTTTGAATTGTAAATTCATATTTATGTTGTGTAATGATTATTGTTTAATGTTTAACACTTGTCAAATAAAATCAATTTCCCAAATCAACAAGATACAAAAGAGATCATGTCGAAATTTCCCTAACTCACATTGCCTAACCCTAAGTGCAAAATGAGAGAGAACCTCGATCCCTCTTAGGTTTAGTTGCAATAAGGCGCGAAAATTTCCCCCGTTTTGCGATGAAATGCACATCCCATTTCTAAATCTACCCTTCGTTGTTCCTATGTTCTGGGTTATTACATCATCTCCATCGACTCCATCGTCATCTTCATCGCCGTTGTTGTCTCCCATGATGAGGAGGGAGTAGTTCTCCCCCGAGGCTGAGGGCTCTACCGGTAGCTATGTGGTTCATCTCTCTCTCCCATGGTGTGATCTTTATGTGATCATGAGCTTTGTATCACTATTAAGCTATGTGTTACTCTAGTGATGTTATTAAAGTAGTCTATTCCTCCTCCATGATGTAAAGTTGACAGTGTGTGCATCATGTAGTACTTGGCGTAGGTTATGATTGTAATCTCTTGTGGATTACGAAGTTAACTATTACTATGATAGTATTGATGTGATCTATTCCCCCTTTCATAGCTATTGTTGACGAGTGTGTATGCTATGTTAGTACTCGGTCTAAATTGCAACGGTATTATCTTGGATTATGATTTGATGAGGATATCCCTATGAGTGGTGTTTGTCAAGTACTTGATGAACTTTGAGTGGAGCTTTTGTAGCCACTACGTGATGATTAGTGATTCCAATAGGAGAGTAATTCAGAGTAGCACAAGTTAAGAGAAGTTATCTAATTGTCCAATTATGTGATCATTGTTGAGAGTGTCCACTAGTGAAAGTATGATCCCTAGGCCTTGTTTCTAAGCATTGACACACCATTTCTAACAAGTTCTGTTACATGTTCGCTTGCTGCCATCTTTATTTCAGATTGCAATTACTACTTATAATCATCCATATTACTTGTATTTCACTATCTCTTCGCCGAACTAGTGCACCTATACATCTGACAAGTGTATTAGGTGTGTTGGGGACACAAGAGACTTCTTGTATCTTAATTGCGGGGTTGCTTGAGAGGGATATCTTTGACCTCTACCTCCCCGAGTTCGATAAACCTTGGGTGATTCACTTAAGGGAAACTTGCGATGTTCTACAAACCTCTGCTCTTGGAGGCCCAACACTGTCTACGGTAATAGAAGCGTGCGTAGACATCAAGATATTTTACGGCGCCGTTGCCGGGGAGGTAAGGTAAAGGTATTCACATCCTCCGACTACTAAGCTATTTCCTAGCACTGTTGCCGGTGTGTGAGTGCTCGAAGTTATTTCCTTTAGATTCTGCAATTGCATCTTTTTGTTTCTTGTTTTTATTTTTCACTAGTTAGGCTTAATGGAAAACAACAAAAAAATTAGAGATCTTTATGAACTTTATATTGAATTAGGACATGATGTGTTTGAAGAGAGAATTAAAAAACCCATGGAACTTTGTTTGCAAAATAGTTGTAGCAATGTTATTAGCATGAACTCTTTGAACACTATTATTGCTAATGCTATGGAAGAATTTAAGCTTGGGGAAGCTGGTTGTGATATTTTTAGTCCCCCAAGTTTTGAGGAGAAAATTTTCTTTGATGATACTTTGCCTCCCATTTATGATGATTATAATGATAGTGGTATTTTGGTGCCACCTACTATGGAGGATAAAGTTTATTATGATTATACCATGCCTGCAATTTATGATGATTACAATGATGGTTGTGATAGTTTTACTCCCACTATTACTAATAAAATTGATTATGCTTATGTGGAGAGTAATGATACTTTTATGCATGTGAATAAGAATGATTTATGTGATAGTTATATTGTTGAGTTTGTTCGTGATGCTATTGGAAATTATTACGAGAGAGGAAAATATGGTTGTAGAAGTTTTCATGGTACTAAAACACCTCTCTACATGCTGAAAATTTTGAAGTTACTCGTGTTTTATCTTCCAATGCTTGTCACTTTGATCTTCATGAATTTATTTGTGTACAAGATACCTATGCATAGGAAGCGGGTTAGGCTTAAATTTGTTTCATACTTTCTTTTCGATGCTCTCTTTGCTTCAACTCTCATCCTTATGTGAGCATCATTAAAATTACTGAGCCCATCTTAATGGCTATAAAGAAAGCACTTCTTGGGAGATTACCCATGTTTTTATTTTGCTACTGTTTTGTTGTGTCTTGGAAGTTTTTACTACTGTAGCAACCTCTTCTTATCATGTTTATTTCATTGTTGTGCCAAGTAAAGTCTTTGATAGTAAAGTTGATACTAGATTTGGATTTCTGTGCAGAAACAGATTTTTACCTGTCACGAATTTGAGTTGATCTATCTGTAGGAGAGTCTAAAAAATCTGCAAAAATTCATGAGTAATACTCAGATATGTACGCAACTTTCATTCAATTTGAGCTTCTTCATCTGAGCATGTTAAGTGCCTCGAAAAAATTCGTCTTTACGGACTGTTCTGTTTTGACAGATTCTGCCTTTTATTTCGCATTACCTCTTTTACTGTGTTTGAGTGGATTACTTTTCTCCATTAAATTTCAGTAGCCTTGGGTAATGTCCAGAAGTGTTGGGAATGATTGTGTCCTCTCTGAACATGTGAATTTTTGATTATGCACTAACCCTCTAATGAGATTGTTTGAGTTTGGTGTGGAGGAAGTTTTCAAGGATCATGAGAGGAGGATGATATAATATGATCAAGAAGAGTGAAAAGTCTAAGCTTGGGGATGCCCCCGTGGTTCATCCCTGCATATTTCAAGAAGACTCAAGCATCTAAGCTTGGGGATGCCCAAGGCATCCCCTTCTTCATCAACAACTTATCAGGTCACCTCTAGTGAAACTATATTTTTATTCCGTCACATCTTATGTGCTTTACTTGGAGCGTATGTGTGCTTTTATTTTCGTTTTGTTATCCTAGTTCTCTGAATAAATCGGATCCTATCATGCTTGTGTGGGAGAGAGACACGCTCCGCTTTTTCATATGAACACTTGTGTTCTTCGTTTTACTTTTAATGTTCTTGGCAAAAGTTAAAAGCTGCTGCACTTATTGCTATTTGGTTGGAAACAGAAAATGCTTCATGTGGTAATTAGTATATTGTCTTGAATAATTTGATACTTGGCAATTGTTTTGAGCTCTCAAAGTAGATCATGTTTAAGTTCTTGCATCATGTAGTTTGAACCTATTAGTGGAGAACTACCGGAGAGCTTGTTGAAATTTGGTTTGCATGATTGGTCTCTCTAAGGTCTAGATATTTTCTGGTAAAAGTGTTTGAGCAACAAGGAAGACAGTGTAGAGTCTTATAATGCTTGCAATATGTTCTTATGTAAGTTTTGCTGTACCGGTTCATACTTGTGTTTGTTTCAAACAACCTTGCTAGCCAAACCCTTGTACTGAGAGGGAATGCTTCTCGTGCATCCAAAACTTTGAGCCAAAAACTATGCCATCTGTGTCCACCATAACTACCTACTATGTGGTATTTTTCTGCCATTCCAAGTAAATTGCTTGCGTGCTACCTTTAAATCCTTTCAAAGAAATTCATTCCTTGTTTTTTGCAATACATAGCTCATGGGAAAGTAGCTTAAAAACTATTGTGGTAAAGAATATGTCGCTTATGTATCTTATTTCTTATAAGTTGCTTGTTGAGCGGTAACCATGTTATCTGGGGACGCCATCAACCTGTCACACCTTTGTTGAATATCATGTGAGTTGCTATGCATGTTCGTCTTGTCTGAAGTAAGGGAGATTTGCCATGAGTTGAATGGTTTGAGTATGCATATTGTTAGAGAAGAACATTGGGCCTCCAACCAAAGCCATGTATCATGGTGGAAGTTTCATCTTGGACATTAATCCTCAAATCCCTTATGAGAATATTATCTGTTGTTGAATGCTTAAAGCATAAAAGAGGAGTCCATTATCTGTTTTCTATGTTGTCCCGGTATGGATGTCCTCAAGTTGAGATCTATCAAAATCGAGAAATCAAATGCGATTTATCTCCTTGGACCTTTGTACGAGGTGGCATAGAGGTACCCCTTTGTGACACTTGGTTGAAACATATGTAATGCAATGATAATCCATGGAAATCCGAGCTAATTAGGACAAGGTGCGAGCACTATTAGTATTCGATGCATGAGGCTTGCAACTTATAGGAGGTTTTATGCATAACACATATGAATTATTACTACCGTTGAAAAAATTGTTTCCATGTTTTCAAAATAAAAAGCTCTAGCACATGAGTAATCCCTGCTTCCCTCTGTGAAGGGCCTTATTTCTTTTACTTTATGTTGAGTCAGTTTACCTACTTCTTTCTATCTTAGAAGCAAACACTTGTGTTAACTGTGTGCATTGATTCTTACATACTTGATTATTTGCACTCATCATATTACTTTGTGTTGACAATTATCCATGAGATTTACATGTTGAAAGTTGAAAGCAATTGCTGAAACTTAAATCTTCCTTTGTGTTGCTTCAAAACCTTCTATTAAGAATCTATTGCTTTATGAGTTAACTCTTATGCAAGACTTTTTAATGCTTGTCTTGAAAGTACTATTCATGAAAAGTCTTTGCTATATGATTCAGTTGTTTAGTCATTATCTTTACCATTGCTTTGAATCACTTCATTCATCTCATATGCTTTACAATAGTATTGATCAAGATTATGATAGTAGCATGTCATTTCAGAAATTATCCTTGTTATCGTTTACCTACTCGAGGGCGAGTAGGAACTAAGCTTGGGGATGCTTGATACGTCTCAAACGTATCTATAATTTCTTATGTTCCATGCTAGTTTTATGACAATATCTACATGTTTTATCTATACTTTATATCATTTTGATGCATTTTCCGGCACTAACCTATTAACAAGATGCCAAAGCGTCAGTTCCTGTTTTCTGCTGTTTTTGGTTTCAGAAATCCTACACAGGAAATATTTTCGGAATTGGACGAAACAAAAGCCCACGGTCTTATTTTCCACGGAGGCTTCCAGAACACCGAAGAGGAGACGAAGAGGAGCCACGAGGCGGCCACACCCTAGGGGGGCGCGGCCCCACCCCTGGGCACGCCGCCCTATGGGGTGGGCCCCTCGGGACTCCACCGACATCGCCCCTTCGCCTATATATTCCTTCCATCGCGAAAACCCTAAAATAATGGACGATATTCCACGAAGAGTTCCGTAGCCGCCGCCATCGCGAAGACAAGTTTCGGGGGACAGAAGTCTCTGTTCCGGCACGCCGCCGGGACGGGGAAGTTCCCCTGGAAGTCATCTCCATCGACTCCATCGCCATCTTCATCGCCGTTGATGTCTCCCATGATGATGAGGGAGTAGTTCTCCCCCGAGGCTGAGAGCTCTACCGGTAGCTATGTGGTTCATCTCTCTCTCCCATGGTGTGATCTTTATGTGATCATGAGCTTTGTATCACTATTAATCTATGTGTTACTCTAGTGATGTTATTAAAGTAGTCTATTCCTCCTCCATGATGTAAAGTTGACAGTGTGTGCATCATGTAGTACTTGGCGTAGGTTATGATTGTATTCTCTTGTGGATTATGAAGTTAACTATTACTATGATAGTATTGATGTGATCTATTCCCCCTTTCATAGCTATTGTTGACAGTGTGTATGCTATGTTAGTACTCGGTCTAAATTGCAACGGTATTATCTTGGATTATGATTTGATGAGGATATCCCTATGAGTGGTGTTTATCAAGTACTTGATGAACTTTGAGTGGAGCTTTTGTAGCCACTACGTGATGATTAGTGATTCCAATAGGAGAGTAATTCAGAGTAGCACAAGTGAAGAGAAGTTATCTAATTGTCCAATTATGTGATCATTGTTGAGAGTGTCCACTAGTGAAAGTATGATCCCTAGGCCTTGTTTCTAAGCATTGAAACACCGTTTCCAACAAGTTCTGTTACATGTTCGCTTGCTGCCATCTTTATTTCAGATTGCAATTACTACTTATAATCATCCATATTACTTGTATTTCACTATCTCTTCGCTGAACTAGTGCACCTATACATCTGACAATTGTATTAGGTGTGTTGGGGACACAAGAGACTTCTTGTATCTTAGTTGCAGGGTTGCTTGAGAGGGATATATTTGACCTCTACCTCCCTGAGTTCGATAAACCTTGGGTGATTCACTTAAGGGAAACTTGCTGCTGTTCTACAAACCTCTGCTCTTGGAGGCCCAACACTGTATACAGGAATAGAAGCGTGCGTAGACATCAGTTGCTTATGAACCGAGACTAAAGGCCCGTCCACGTGGGCGCCAGCCGTCCGTCGGGGCGGAGGACCTTTAGTCGCGGTTCGCCTGGCCAACCGCGACGAAAGGCCTCCGCAGGTTTAGGGTTTTAGCCCCCCCTAAATCTGGTTTCTTTTTAATTTGTATTGTTTTATTTCTTTTATATTTTATTTTGTGTTTTATTTTAATTTTGAATAAATTTCAGTACACACATTCTACGCTACTATATACATGCATATGAATGTACAATTTCAAACAAGTTTGAAATTAGAAACAAGAAGAATTCAAGAGGAATATACAATATATATATATATATATTCAATCTCGGATGACCATATACAACTTCGAACAAGTTTCCATACACAAGTTACGGGATCAGAAGTTCTTCGTCTTCGTAATAGTGTTCTCCTTTGGGATGGAGGACTTCCCTCACCAAAAATCCTGCTAGTTCCTCTTGAATTGGTCGGAAGCGAGCTTCTGGACTAAGCGTCTTCCGCAAGTTATTCCTCCGCACATTGTCATCCGACGGCTTCCGCTCAGAGGTGCATCTCCGGATGAATCACAAACATAGTATCCACATAGATTGGTCCCCGGTGGCTGAATATCCACATTAACTAACCTTCTAAATTCTAGCTCTTTTTCGAATTCACCGACCATTTGATCTGAGAACCGTCTCCAAACCCTACAGGGCAAAGAAAATTAAATGAACAAGGGAGTTATTAGTTACTTGATATTAGGAAATGAACGAAAGAGGCCGATCGATATAGAGCGCAAATGATTGACAATAATTACTTTTGCAGCATATTTCTCATGTTGACCCAAAGCTTTGAATCCATATTCGGAGAGTCCATGATGAGAACTGCGGAGGAGTGAAATTCAATTATTAGCGAGAATTCGGTGGAACCTGCGGACACGATACATGCACAGTCATGCATAACTCATCGATTAGACATACCATGCATGGAGTAAACAAAATAGAATGTGCTCAAGACAGAAACACTCACCCAAAATGGTAAGGAAATAGAATTTGACTTTTGAGTTGCTGCTTTGTAAGAAAATTCCACAGGTCCTGCTCCACGTCGCGGGGGTGTCTTTCTAACACATATCCATTAACGATATGTGGGTCAATGAACCCAACATCATGGATGTTCCTTTTTTGGCATTCCCCAATCTTCATTCTGCATAATAGCGTACACAACAATATAGTTAGGACAATATATATAGTGCAGGCAATGAACGAGATGAGGTAAAAATAAATCACTTACAAAACGTAGCAACTGATGATAGATTTGTCGAGCTCGCGCAGATTGAACAGCTGGAACAATTCACTCATATGAACTGTTACATAGTAATGTTTGAAGTGATGCTCATGTCTAACTTCCGCATAAATATATTCTTTGCCGGCCTTATTTTTTATGAAACCCTTGTACCAACGCAGCAGATTTCCCATTTGTGGTGGTAGACTCTCTTCCTGCGCAGGCTCGACGAGAGGCCCATTCGGCACATATGTAAATGCTACCTCACTCATTGGCGCATCCTCAAGGCCTAACGCTGCACGAAGAGTCATACCGAACTCGACCGCTTTTTCTTTGGCACCCGTTACAGTCATTCCCTGTTCTGCCGCAGCTGCTATGATAGCGGGGTCCATTAGTTCAAAGTCCTTATCCATATCGGCTCTGAAGGACAATGTCATAGCATCCGGACCGGCGGCTTTCACTATGAGCGGGGGGATCGATTGTTTATTCTGTTGCCCGAGCTAGGCAACTTGTTTCCCGCTTTTTTTACTTTCTTCTTTCTTCTCCTCCAAGGCTTTCTTCTCCTTCTCCGCCAAGGCTTTCTTCTTCTTCAATATTTCTGCTTGCCTACGAAGTTCACGTCCATAGTCGTCAGGCATATTCTTCTCGGCTTGGGACGGTGTCATAAAAAATGACTTAGCCCACTTCTTTGCCTTCTCAGTAAATACTGGCTTGGGCTCAGGCTCTTTTTTCGCCTTCATATCCGCCTTCCATTTCTCATACTGACCAGCCGCGGCCAAGTTGGTTTGCTCTTCACTAAGTTCCCAAGGCCTTGGGAGGAGAGGCTTCAGTGATGGCTCCGGTACCTTTGTGGTCTTAGGTACATAAGGGTCCGGGTTAATAGTTGATACGTCTCCAACGTATCTATAATTTCCGATGTTCCATGCTAGTTTTATGACAATACCTACATGTTTTGCTCACACTTTATAATGATTTTATGCATTTTCCGGGACTAACCTATTAACAAGATGCCGCAGTGCCAGTTCCTGTTTTCTGCTGTTTTTGGTTCCAGAAAAGCTGTTCAGGAAATATTCTCGGAATTGGACGAAACAAAAGCCAAACCGCCTATTTTACCGAGACGGACCCAGAACACCGAAGGAGAGACGGAGAGGGGCCAAGGGGGCCCCACACCACCTGGCGGCGCGACCAAGAGGGGGGGCGCGCCCAGCTATGGGGTGGGCCCCTCGGGACCCCTCCGACGCCGCCCTTTCGCCTATATATTCCTCGCGACGCGAAAACCCTACAACACCCGACGATATTCCAGAAAGACTCCAGGGGCGCCGCCGCCATCGCGAAACCAAGTTTCGGGGGTCAGAAGTTCCTGTTTCGGCACCCTGCCGGGACGGGGATCGACCCCCGGAAGCTTCTCCATCGACGCCACCGCCTCCATCATGCTCCGTGAGTAGTTCCCCCATGGACTACGGGTTCTAGCAGTAGCTAGTTGGTACTCTCTCTCCCATGTACTTCAATACAATGATCTCATGAGCTGCCTTACATGATTGAGATCCATCTGATGTAATCGGTGTTGTGTTTGTTGGGATCCGATGAATTGTTACATTATGATCGGTCTATCTATAAAGTTTGTGAAGTTATTGTTGCTGCAACTTTGTTGTGTTTAATGCTTGTCACTAGTGCACGAGTGGCATGATCTTAGATTTAAGCTCTATACTTATTGTTTAGATTGTATCTACAAGTTGTTTGCACATGTCTATGTCCGGAACCCGAGGCCCCGTAGTGACAAGAATCGGGATAACTGGAGGGGAAGGCTTAGATATGAGGATCACATGTTTTCACCAAGTGTTAATGCTTTGCTCCGGTGCTTTATTAAAAGGAGTACCTTAATTACCAGTAGATTCCCTTGAGGCCCGGTTGCCACCGGCTGGTAGGACAAAAGATGTTATGCAAGTTTCTCATTGCGAGCACGTATGACTATATATGGAAAACATGCCTACATGATTAATAAACTTGATGTTCTGTCTTAATGCTATTTCAATCCTATCAATTGCCCAACTGTAATTTGTTCACCCAACACTTGTCACTTGTTATTGGAGAGTTACCACTAGTGTAGATAGCTGGGAACCCCGGTCCATCTTTCATCATCAAATACTCACTCGGTCCTATATGCCATTAGAAGTAGTATCAACTATTTTCTGGTTCCATTGCTTCTGTGTTACTGCTACTGCTGCTGTGTTACTGTTACTATTGCTCTCATATTACTGCTGCTTTCTGAAAGATCGAGATGCGCCTAGAGGGGGGGGTGAATAGGGAATTACAAACTCTTGCGGGTTTGTCTTGTAAGAATGCGGAATTAAACTATCGTTTAGATTACAAGCACAAACCCTAAATATGCTAAGCTCAACTAAGTTTGGAGGAGTGGAGGTCCCACGAAGGATTCCCCGCGCCACGAAGGCTCACCCTATTCTCCGAACCACACCCACGAAGGATAATGGCCCTTTCCTTATGGTTAGCTTTTCCTCCGCTCCGGAGATGGCAAGCTCCACAACCACTTCACAAGCTCCACGAAGGAGAAGCCCGGGCCTCTTCACAATCTTCTTGAAGAGATCACCGGAGCACCAACCGCCAAGCCAACTAGGAGGTCTCCCTCCAAGAGTAACAAGCTCACGGTCTCTCACTCGAATTAATCGTGGTGGAGAGCTCAACACTATGCAATGATGCAAAGCAAGAACACTAGAGGTGTTCAAATCCTTCACACTCAAATCCCACCCAAGCAACAAATGCTAAGATGAGATTGGAGAGGAAGAACAATGGGGAAAGTCAACAAAAGACTCCAAGATCTAGATCCCAAGAGATTCCCTCACTTAGAGGAGAAATGGATTGGAGGAAGTGTAGATCTAGATCTCCTCTCTTAGATCCCTCAAGTATGAGCAAGAATCATGGGGGGAGACAAGAGAGAGAGAAAGTTCTTCAAATGCAACAATGGAGGTGAGAGAATAGAAGAACTAACTTTGCCCAAGGTGGAAGAAGGGATATTTATAGCCCAAGAGCAAATAAAACTATTGGGGAAAAAAGACAAAGAAAACGGGCAGAAAAACTGGCCAGAAAAACGGCCCAGCCGGCTGCCAGGCCGGCCGACCGGATTTGGCGCTGATGAGGCCGGTGGTCCGTTCGGTCGGACCGGCCCAACAGCCGGGCGGGGCAGCGCATGCGCACAGGCGGCGGATAGGCTTGGGGGGCGCGCAGGCGCGCGGGCTGCGCTAGGGTGGGCCGCGCGGGGCTGTGAGGCCCAGCCGATGCTGAGCTCGGTCGGGCCGGGGAAGCAGCCGGGTGGCCCGGTTGGTGATCGGCTCTTGGGCCGGATGGAGCGTCGAGGCCCACGGGACGCCGCCCGGATGGCACAGGTGCCCGGGCGGGTTTCGATCGGGTGGGCCCGGCGGCTGGGCCGGTCCGGCCGGCTGGCCCCTTCCCCCTTTTTTCTTTTTCTTCTTTTTCTTCTTTTCTCCTTTTTCCTTTTCCTTTAATAACTAATGCTCCCGAACTCCGATTCGCATGAAACCAATTTTGTTGGAAAGATAACCATGAATAGAACCCCAAGAAGATTTTAGATGATTTTAGAGAGGGAGTCTCCCACCGTTAAGAAACGGTGAAGATGTCCAAACTCGAAAACGCAATAGAAGATGCATGCGGATTCCGTTTTCGATGAACTTGGGCTTGTTGTAAAGCTAGCAACAAGCTCAAGAACCTCACACAGAGAAACACCAAGAAGCAATAAGATTTATGGAATGCAAAGCATGCAAAGGGTTGAGCTCCCTAAGACGATGTGATCAAGTTACCCAACCGAAAGCCCCTCTTTATAGTGCGGCTATCTATCCTATAATCCGGTCCCTCTCATCAACCACCTTGAGACCGGTAAAAGGAAAACCTATCAAGGACATACCTTTGCCTTGCGCACCCCGCTTGATCTTGATGATAACTCTTCAAGCTTCACTCAAGCCGGAATGACTCACTTGATCAATGTTACTTCGTGAAGACTCACAAATGCTCCCCCATACACCATGATGGGAAAGCCCTGCTGATGCACATCTTCACATGTCCATTATCACCAAATGGACGACAAGCTTCAAGCATGTGATCCACTCAAGATGCTCATCTTGAACTTGCCCAACTCAACCTTGTATCTTCTCGTACTCACTTAAGATAGAGCATGGCTAATATTGAGTTCCACATAAGAACTCCATCTTCATTTCATCTTCTTGATCATATCACATATGTATCTTTAAATCGATGATCTTGATGACAACACACAAGATGTATCGTTAATTACATGGCATCCATACTTGAATCCAACGCATGGAATACAAGTAGAACCTATGGAATATTCCTTCATATAAACTCAATGAAAACATTAGTCCATAGGGGTTGTCATTAATTACCAAAACCACACATAGGGGCAATGTACCCTTACACTTTCACATCACCCCTGTTACTAGTGCTTTTCCAGGTGCAGCTGAATTGACAACTCAGTTGTTAAGGCCTATAAGTATTCTTTGTCTCCCCTTGTGTCGAATAAATAAATTTGGGTTTTACTTCCCTCGAAGACTGTTGCGATCCCCTATACTTGTGGGTTATCAAGACTATTTTCTGGCACCGTTGCCGGGGAGGCATAGCTCTACTCATAAGTTCACCTGGGTAGTACACTCTACCTCTCTCTCTATTTTTATTTTATTTTGTTTTGCTTAGTTTACTTTTGTCTAGTTTATTTGTGCTTAGTTTATTTCTGTCTAGTATTATTTTTCTTAGTTTACTATTGTCTAGTTTGTTTTTGTCTTGTTTTATTTTTCTTATATACCCGAAAATCCATAAAAATTTGAAAAACCGAAAAATTAAAAACTGTTGTTATGGGAGAACCCACAACCTTTACGGAGCTTATAGAATTATATATGAATTATAGAGAATCAAGAAAGGGTAAAGTCATGAGTGCCGTGTTAGAAAAATTGAATACAATTGCTAAAATCTTGCTTAAACGCCATGATGTAAACTATTGCTCTAAACAGGATACTAAACATCTTAAATCCAATGTGGCTTTAGTGAAGAAGTTTTAATTATGAACTATCATTGGAATAACTATATTCATCTTGGGTTCGAAGAAGTAGAACAATTTGTTTTATTTATGGGAGCTTCTGAAATAGAATCCTTCATGTCTAAAAATTATGAAACCTGTGTTGCTTGTAAGGACCTTAAAGATTATGTCTCTTCTATCCTTAATTTTTGCATAGAACATTACATCAATAATCCTTATATCATTGATTATAAAGAGAGACTCATTCATGCACAAGATTGCACTCACAATTTGCAGGAACCTGTGAAAGAAGAAATTGATGAACCTGAAAGCTCATTGGATGAAAAAGAGGAGGAGAGTAATGAAAAAAAGGAGGAAGAATGGATTAGCTACCCATGCCAACCTTCTAATGAGAGTAACTCTTTATCTCTTACACTATTTGATTGTCCTCCATGCTTACCAAAGGAGGATGAATGTTATGTTCCTGTGGATTCTCTTGAAATATTCCCTATGAGTAAAACTTATGAGAATAATTATGCTACTGTTATTCATGATAATCCATGCTATTTGATAAATTTTATGATAATTCTCTGTTTGTGCCTGATGTCGAAATGCATGGTACTAAAGAGTTTTGCTTGGCAAATGTTTATGATAAATCTCTAGATGATGGTCCTATGTTACTTGATAATATTAATTGTACTACTAATGAAAATGGGATTGGAGAGGTCTTGACTTTATCTAGGAGTCCCATATCTTTTGAGATTGATCAATCATCTTGTTATATTATTGATAAAAGTGGGTTTGAAAGTTTTAATCCCATTATTTTTGAGCTTGATAAAAATTATGTGTTTGTAGATCATGGAAAGCATGCGTTATGTGATAGTTATATTGTTGAGTTTATTCATGATGCTACTGGAAATTATTATGAGAGAGGAAAATATGGTTGTAGAAATTTTCATGTTACTAAAACACCTCTCTACATGCTGAAAATTTTGAAGTTACTCGTGTTTTATCTTCTTATGCTTGTCACTTTGTTCTTCATTAATTTATTTGTGTACAACTGAGCCCATCTTAATGGCTATAAATAAAGCACTTCTTGGGAGATAACCCATGTTTTTATTTTGCTACTGTTTTGTTGTGTCTTGGAAGTTGTTACTACTGTAGCAACCTCTCCTTATCTTTATTTTATTGCATTGTTGTGCCAAGTAAAGTCTCTAATAGAAGGTTGATACTAGATTTGGATTTCTGCAAAGAAACAGATTTCTAGCTGTCACGAATTTGAGTAGGTCTCTCTGTAGGAAACTCATAAAAATCTGCGAAAATTCATGCGTGTTCCTCAGATATGTACGCAACTTTCATTAGTTTTGAGTTTTCTGATTTGAGCAACGGAAGTACCTCGAAAAAATTCTTCTTTACTGGCTGTTCTGTTTTGACAGATTTTGTCTCTGTTTTTTGCATTGTCTCTTGTGGACTTTAAGTAAGGCTTTCTAGACGTGGAGAGCTGTAGCTAATGTTTTATTGAGTTCTTGCAATGTGTCACTACAGGACTAAAGTGGACTAAAGTTTTTTTTTGAGTACTAACCCCTCTAATGAAGTTTATGAGAAGTTTGGTGTGGCAGAAGTTTTCAAGGGTCAAGAGAGAAGGGTGATATAATGCGATCAAGAAGAGTGAAGAGCCTAAGCTTGGGGATGCCCCCGTGGGTCACCCAAGCATATTTCAAGAAGACTCAAGCGTCTAAGCTTGGGGATGCCCAAGGCATCCCCTTCTTCATCAGCAACTTATCAGGTCATCTCTAGTGAAACTATATTTTTATTCTGTCACATTTTATGTGCTTTACTTGGAGCATCTGTGTGTTTTTATTTTTGTTTGTGTTTGAATAAATTTGGATCCTAGCAATACTTGTGTGGGAGAGATACACGCTCCACTTTTTCATTTGAACACTTGTGTTCTTAATTTACTTTAATATTCATGGCGAAAGCTGAAAGCCGCATCACTTATTGTTATTTAGTTGGAAACAGAAATGCTTCATATTATCTTGAATAATTTGATACTTGGCAATTGTTTTGAGCCCTCAAGTAGATCATGTTTAAGCTCTTGCATCATGTAGTTTAAACCTATTAGTGGAGAACTACCGTAGAGCTTGTTGAAATTTGGTTTGCATGATTGGTCTCTCTAAGGTCTAGATATTTTACGGTAAAAGTGTTTGAGCAACAAGAAAGACAAGTGTAGAGTCTTATAATGCTTGCAATATGTTCTTATGTAAGTTTTGTCTGTACCGGTCAATACTTGTGTTTGCTTCAAACAACCTTGCTAGCCAAAGCCTTGTACCGAGAGGGAATGCTTCTCGTGCATCCAAAACCTTGAGCCAAAACCTATGCCATTTGTGTCCACCATAACTACCTACTATGTGGTATTTTTTCTGCCATTCCAAGTAAATACTTCATGTGCTACCTTTAAACAATTCAAAAGTTATTATCTCTTATTTGTGTCAATATTTTATAGCTCATGAGGAAGTATGTGGTGTTTTATCTTTCAATCTTGTTGGGAAGACTTTCATCAATGGACTAGTGGCACATCCGCTTATCCAATAATTTTGCAAAAAGAGTCGGCAACGGGGTTCCCGACCCCAATTAATTAACCTTCACTAATAATTCTCTTCACATGTTTTGCCCTGATTCATCAGTAAGCAACTTAACTTTGCAAATAGACACTCCTCCATGGTATGTGAAATGTTGGAAGGCATCCGAAGATTCGATTAGCCATGGCTTGTGAAAGCAAAAGGTTGGGAGGAGTGTCATCTATAAATAAAACTAAAATACATGTGTAAACAAAAGAGAAGAGGGATGATCTACTTTGCTGGTAGAGATAACGTCCTTCATGGGAGCCGCTCTTTGAGGGTCTGTTTGACAAGGGGGTTAGAGTGCCCACTACCATTCGTTGACAACAACAAACACCTCTCAAAAATTTATTTGTATGCTCTCTATATGATTTCAAAACTTAAAAAGCTCTAGCACATGATTTAATCCCTGCTTCCCTCTGCGAAGGGCCTTTCTTTTACTTTATGTTGAGTCAGTTTACCTACTCCTTTCTATCTTAGAAGCAAACACTTGTGTCAACTGTGCATTGATTCTTACATGCTTGCTTATTGCACTTATTATATTACTTTGTGTTGAGAATTATCCATTAGATATGCATGTTGAAAGTTGAAAGCAATTGCTGAAACTTAAATCTTCCTTTGTGTTGCTTCAAACCCTCTTATTAAAAATTTATTGCTTTATGAGTTAACTCTTACGCAAGACTTTTTGATGCTTGTCTTGAAAGTACTATTCATGAAAAGTTTTTGCTATATGTTATCTATTTGTTAGAAAACCATAGACCATTTCGTTGAGTCACTTCATTCATCTCATATGCTTTACAATAGTATGATCAAGATTATGTTAGTAGCATGTCACTTCAGAAATTATTCTTTTTATCGTTTACCTACTCGAGGGCGAGTAGGAACTAAGCTTGGGGATGCTTGATACGTCTCCAACGTATCTATAATTTCTGATGTTCCATGCTAGTTTTATGACAATACCTACATGTTTTGCTCACACTTTATAATGATTTTATGCATTTTCCGGGACTAACCTATTAACAAGATGCCGCAGTGCCAGTTCCTGTTTTTTGCTGTTTTTGGTTCCAGAAAAGCTGTTCAGGAAATATTCTCGGAATTGGACGAAACAAAAGCCAAACCGCCTATTTTACCGAGACGGACCCAGAACACCGAAGGAGAGACGGAGAGGGGCCAAGGGGGCCCCACACCACCTGGCGGTGCGACCAGGAGGGGGGCGCGCCTAGCTATGGGGTGGGACCCTCGAGACCCCTCTGACGCCGCCCTTTCGCCTATATATTCCTCGCGACGCGAAAACCCTACAACACCCGACGATATTCCAGAAAGACTCCAGGGGCGCCGCCGCCATCGCGAAACCAAGTTTCGGGGGTCAGAATTTCCTGTTTCGGCACCCTGCCGGGACGGGGATCGACCCCGAAGCTTCTCCATCGACGCCACCGCCTCCATCATGCTCCGTGAGTAGTTCCCCCATGGACTACGGGTTCTAGCGATAGCTAGTTGGTACTCTCTCTCCCATGTACTTCAATACAATGATCTCATGAGCTGCCTTACATGATTGAGATCCATCCGATGTAATCGGTGTTGTGTTTGTTGGGATCCGATGAATTGTTACATTATGATCGGTCTATCTATAAAGTTTGTGAAGTTATTGTTGCTGCAACTTTGTTGTGTTTAATGCTTGTCACTAGTGCACGAGTGGCATGATCTTAGATTTAAGCTCTATACTTATTTCTTAGATTGTATCTACAAGTTGTTTGCACATGTCTATGTCCGGAACCCGAGGCCCCGAGTGACAGCAAGTCGGGATAAGCTGGAGGGAAGGCTTAGATATGAGGATCACATGTTTTCACCAAGTGTTAATGCTTTGCTCCGGCGCTCTATTAAAAGGAGTACCTTAATTACAAGTAGATTCCCTTGAGGCCCGGCTGCCACCGGCTGGTAGGACAAAAGATGTTATGCAAGTTTCTCATTGCGAGCACGTATGACTCTATATGGAAAACATGCCTACATGATTAATAAACTTGATGTTCTGTCTTAATGCTATTTCAATCCTATCAATTGCCCAACTGTAATTTGTTCACCCAACACTTGTCACTTGTTATTGGAGAGTTACCACTTGTGTAGATAGCTGGGAACCCCGGTCCATCTTTCATCATCAAATACTCACTCGGTCCTATATGCCATTAGAAGTAGTATCAACTATTTTCTGGTGTCATTGCTTACGTATTACTTGCTACTGTCTGTTGTGTTACTCGTTACTATTGCTCTCATATTACTGCTGCTTTCACATCACCCCTGTTACTAGTGCTTTTCCAGTGCAGCTGAATTGACAACTCAGTTGTTAAGGCTTATAAGTATTCTTTGTCTCCCCTTGTGTCGAATCAATAAATTTGGGTTTTACTTCCCTCGAAGACTGTTGCGATCCCCTATACTTGTGGGTTATCAATAGTCCTGGAGGAGGTTGCCTTGTTGTCCGCCTTCTTCTGCTTCTTCGCGAGAGGTGGATTGGGGGGAGGCGTACCCGCCGGAGGAGGACTGGGGGCGGCGGCTGCTTACCCGCCGGAGGTTGTGGATTGGGGGCGGTGTCGGCTAACGTGAAGGAGGTGTAGGTGAACCACCACCACTAAAGGTCGTTTTCAAAATTCTTTTCATTTCTAAATGTTAAAAGTACAAATAATATATCAAAAAATTCAGAAAAATAAAACTAATTCATTTATAAATGTTAAAAATACAAATAATATATCAAAAAATTCAGAAAAATAAAAGTAATTCATTTCAAAATGTTAAAAATACAAATAATATATCAAAAAATCAGAAAAATAAAACTAATTCATTTCAAAATGTTAAAAATACAAATAATATATCAAAAAAGTCAGAAAAATAAAACTAATTCATTTAAAAATGTTAAAAATAAAAATAATATATCAAAAAATTCAGAAAAAATAAAAATAATTCATTTCAAAATTTTAAAAATACAAATAATATATCAAAAAATTCAGAAAAATAAAACTAATTCATTTCAAAATCTTGAAAATATAAATAATTTATCAAAAAATCAGAAAAATCCAATATTTTCCCTCATATGTCTTCCCGCCTCTGTCTTCCCGCCTCTTGTCTTCCCGCCTCCTGTCTTCCCGCCCCCCGCTTCCCACAAGTTCTTCCCGGCCGCCTCTGTCTTCTCGCGCCCCTCTTCCCGCCAGTTCTTCTCGCCTCTGTCTTCCCGCCATTTCTTCCCGCCTCTGTCTTCCCGCCTCTATCTTTCATGGGCATGTAGGAAAAAATTGCAAGGCGCAACTTCCGGGACTAAAGCTTAGCCATACGTCCTTATCCCACCGACAATTTTCTTAGATGACACAAAAACCACCTTTAGTCCCGGTTCCACCCACCAGCCGGGACTAAAGCTTACCCAGACGTCCTTATCCCACCGACAGTTTTGTTAGATGATACAAAACCACCTTTAGTCCCGGTTGCACCCACCAGCCGGGACTAAAGGTTAGATGACCAGCTCTGGATTCCTCTTCTTCCCGCCATTTCTTCCCCGTCTTCCCGCCTCTTTCTTCCCGCATCTTTCTTCCCGCCACTTTCTTCCCGCCTCCTGTCTTCCCGCTCCCATTTTCTTCCGCCATTTCTTACATATATGTAGCCCGGCTTGGCCAACATTATCACATCTCTACAATCTCTCATCACTCTCTCATGGCTTCCACCGTACCCACTCTAACCTACCAGCAGGTGGAGCAGCTTTGCGCCTCGAACTACCCTTGCCCACCGGGCTACCGCGTCCCCGCCGGGCCGGAGCCTAAGCGTCGGAGGCGTGCCGATCCCTCCCGTCCCTCAGGGTACTGCACGCCGAGCGGCCATCACGAACCACTACTACCTCGACCTCACGCCGGAGCAGCGGATGAATCCCCGCTGGCATCCAGATAACCAGCATACTTGGGACGCCTTCTTCATCAATCGGCGTGAGAGGGCGCTCGCCAGGTATGAGGAGGACGGTCTGCCTCCTGGGAATTTCCACGAGGCCGGCCGTCGACTATGGTGGTACGGCCGGACTCTACAGAGCGTCATGGAATACATCACGACCGGCGATATTCCCCGCCTACGCTACCCTCAGTTCGAGCCACGAGCGCCGCCCAATGACAGCGACGACGGCAGCGACGACGATGGCGACAACTTAGAAGACGGCGACTACCAGTACAACGGCAGCGACTATGAAGACTACGAGTATGCATATTATACGCCTAGGCAGGAGTATGACTAAATCACTCCAAATTTCATGTATCATCGGTTGTATCTCGAATCAATCGAATCATTCGAAAATGGACACCAAACACATCACAGATAATATAATTCACATGATCCATTCAACAAAGTTTGGTACAATAAATTATTACACATCATTTCTTCCCTTGTGTCCCTGCTTGCTTACGATTGTGCCGTATCCATGGAGCATCCTCATCATTTAACTTAATGCTTGGGTCGGTGTTCACTTTGAAGGGCGGAATTTCACCAAACATATTATAATCTTCTGACATGTCTGTCTTGTCCTCCACTCCCACGATGTTTCTTTTCCCTGAAAGAACAATTATGCGCTTTGGATCATCGCATGATGTACTGATCGTTTTCTTATCTTTCCGTTTCCTCGGTTTGCTACTCATGCCCTTCACATAGAAAACCTGAGCGACATATTTGGCTAGGACGAATGGTTTGTCCAGGTAACCAAGATTGTTGAAATCCACCATTGTCATTCCGTATTTCTCGTCCACCTTTACCCCACCTACTGTTAGCTTGAACCATTTGCACCGGAACAAAGGGACCTTAAAGGAGGGTCCATAGTCAAGTTCCCATATCTCCTCTATGTAACCATAATATGTGACCTTTTGCCCAGTCTCGGTTGCTGCATCAAAGCGGACACCACAGATTTGGTTGGTGCTCTTTTTATCTTGGGCGATCATGTAAAATGTATTCCCATTTATCTCGTACCCTTGGAAAGTCGTTATAGTCGAAGATGGTGTGTTGGCCAACATGTACAGCTGATCTCCAACATCATTGTCATTCATTAAATGTTTTCGCAACCAATTGCCGAAAGTCTCCATGTGGGCCTTTCTAATCCAGGATTTAGGCTTCCCCGGGTTGTCCGAGCGTAAAATATTCTTGTGTTCCTCGAAGTACGGGGCCACCTAGCTGGAATTGGTCAGAACTGTGTGGTGTGCTTCAGTCATAGAATGGCCATCCATATATATCGTTGATTTCCTTCCGATCGTGCCTTTTCCACTTAGTCTCCCCTCGTGCCGCGATTGAGGTAGACCAATCGGCTTAAGGTTAGGAACATAGTCAACACAAAACTCAATTACCTCCTCAATTCCATAGCCCTTGGTGATGCTTCCTTCTGGCCTAGCACGGTTACGAACATATTTCTTTAATACTCCCATGAACCTCTCAAAGGGGAACATATTGTGTAGAAATACAGGACCGAGAATGGAAATCTCTTCGACTAGGTGAACCAGGAGGTGCATCATAATATTGAAGAAGGATGGTGGGAACACCAACTCGAAACTGACAAGACATTGGACCACATCGTTCTGTAACCGTGGTAGATCTTCTGGATTGATTACCTTCTGAGATATTGCATTGAGGAATGCACATAGCTTCACAATGGCTACTTGAACATTTTCCGGTAGGAGCCCCCTCAAAGCAATCAGAAGCAATTGCGTCCTAATTACGTGGCAGTCGTGAGACTTCAGGTTTTGGAACTTTTTGTCCGCCATGTTTATTATTCCCTTTATATTCGACGAGAAGCCAGACGGAACCTTCATACTGCTCAGGCATTCATAAAAGATGACCTTCTCTTCTTTGGTAAGAGCGTAGCTGGCACGACCTTGAAACCATTCCGGATGCCGGTCATCTGGGTCTTTCAAATGTTGCTGGTCCTGCCGTGCTTCCTTTGTATCATTTGTCTTCCCATACACGCCCAAGAACCTTAGCAGGTTCACGCAAATATTCTTCATAACATGCATCACGTTGATTGCAGAGTGGACATCTAGGACTTTCCAATATTCTAGCTCCCAAAATATAGATTTCTTCTTCCACATGGGTGCGTGCCCGTCAACTCCCTGCGGAACTGATTGTCCGTCAGGACCCTTTCCAAAGATGACTTTCAAATCCTTGACCATATCAAATACCTCCGCACCAGTACGTTCCGCAGGCTTCGGCCGGTGATCTGCCTTGTCGTTGAAATGCTTGCCTTTCTTTCTTACGTTATGATGTCGGTGAATAAATCGATGATGCCCCAGGTACACGTTCTTCTTACAATTACCCAGATATACACTTTCAGTCTCATGTAAGCAGTGCGTGCATGCATTGTATCCCTTATTTGTCTGTCCTGAAAGGTTACTAAGAGCAGGCCAATCGTTGATTGTTACGAAAAGCAACGCTCGTAGGTCAAATTCCTCTTCTTTGTGCTCATCCCACACACATACACCAGGTCTGCCCCCACAACTGTAAAAGTTCATCAACTAATGGCCTTAGGTATTGATAACCCACAAGTATAGGGGATCACAACAGTCTTCGAGGGAAGTAAAACCCAATTTATTGATTCGGCACAAGGGGAAGCAAAGAATACTTATAAGCCTTAACAACTGAGTTGTCAATTCAGCTGCACCTGGAAAAGCACTAGTAACAGGGCTGATGTGAAAGCAGCAGTAATATGAGAGCAATAGTAACAGTAACACAGCAGCAGCAGTAGTAACATAGAGGTAATGGCACTAGAAATAGTTGATACTACTTCCAATGACATGTAGGATCGAGTGAGTATTTGATGATGAAAGATGGACCGGGGTTCCCAGCTATCTACACTAGTGGTAACTCTCCAATAACAAGTGACAAGTGTTGGGTGAACAAATTACAGTTGGGCAATTGATAGGATTAAAATAGCATTAAGACAGAACATCAAGATTATTAATCATGTAGGCATGTTTTCCATATTTAGTCATACGTGCTCGCAATGAGAAACTTGCATAACATCTTTTGTCCTACCAGCCGGTGGCAGCCGGGCCTCAAGGGAATCTACTGGTAATTAAGGTACTCCTTTTAATAGAGCACCGGAGCAAAGCATTAACACTTGGTGAAAACATGTGATCCTCATATCTAAGCCTTCCCCTCCGAGTTATCCCGATTGCTTGTCACTGCGGGGCCTCGGGTTCCGGACATAGACATGTGCAAACAACTTGTAGATACAATCTAAGCAATAAGTATAGAGCTTAAATCTAAGATCATGCCACTCGTGGACTAGTGACAAGCATTAAACACAACAAGATTGCAGCAACAATAACTTCACAAACTTTATAGATAGACCGATCATAATGTAACAATTCATCGGATTGATACGTCTCCAACGTATCGATAATTTCTTGTGTTCCATGCCACATTATTGATGTTATCTACATGTTATATGCACACTTTATGTCATATTCGTGCATTTTCTGGAACTAACCTATTAACAAGATGCCGAAGTGCCGGTTCACGTTTTCTGCTTGTTTTTGGTTTCAGAAATCCTAGTAACGAAATATTCTCGGAATCGGACGAAATCAACGCCCGGGTTCCTATTTTACCCGGAAGCATCCGGAACACACGAGAACCGCCGAGAGAAGGGGGCAGGGCCACCACACCACACCCCGGCGCGGCCAAGGGGGCGCCCCCTAGGGTGTGGGCCCCCCAGAAGCCCTCCTGCGCCGCCTCTCCGCCTATATAAAGCCCCTGACCTAAAAACCTCGGGGCGTTCGACGAAAAACCACAGAAACCTTCCAGAGCCACCGCCATCGCGAAGCCAAGATCTGGGGGACAGGAGTCTCTGTTCCGGCACCCTGCCGGAGCGGGGAAGTGCCCCCGGAAGGCTTCTCCATCGACACCGCTGCCATCTCCACCGCCATCTTCATCACCGCTGCTGCTCCCATGAGGAGGGAGTAGTTCTCCATCGAGGCTCGGGGCTGTACCGGTAGCTATGTGGTTCATCTCTCTCCTATGTGCTTCAATACAATAATCTCATGAGCTGCCTTACATGATTGAGATTCATATGATGATGCTTGTAATCTAGATGTCATTATGCTAGTCAAGTGAGTTTTACTTATGTGATCTCCGGAGACTCCTTGTCCCACGTGTGTAAAGGTGACAGTGTGTGCACCGTGTGGGTCTCTTAGGCCATATTTCACGGAATACTTACTCAATGTTGAATGGCGTAGTGAGGTGCTTATTTATATCTCTTTATGATTGCAACATGTTTTGTATCACAATTTATCTATGTGCTACTCTAGTGATTTGTTATTAAAGTAGTTTATTCCTCCTGCACGTGTGCAAAGGTGACGAGTGTGTGCACCGTGTTAGTACTTGGTTTATGCTATGATCATGATCTCTTGTAGATTGCGAAGTTAACTATTGCTATGATAATATTGATGTGATCTATTCCTCCTACATATGCATGAAGGTGACGGTGTGCATGCTATGCTAGTACTTGGTTTAGTCTATTGATCTATCTTACACTATAAGGTTACTTAAACATGAGCATTATTGTGGAGCTTGTTAACTCCGGCATTGAGGGTTCGTGTAATCCTACGCAATGTGTTCATCATCCAACAAAAGTGTAGAGTATGCATTTATCTATTCCGTTATGTGATCAATGTTGAGAGTGTCCACTAGTGAAAGTGTAATCCCTAGGCCTTGTTCCTAAATACTTGCTACTACTTGCTTGTTTCTTGTTTTATTGCGTTACTACTGCATGCGTTACTACTCGCTTGTTTACTCGTCCTGGGCAAAGCACATTTCAGTGCCGTTGCTACTACTTATTCATACCACCTGTATTTCACTATCTCTTCGCCGAACTAGTGCACCTATTAGGTGTGTTGGGGACACAAGAGACTTCTTGCTTTGTGGTTGCGGGGTTGCATGAGAGGGATATCTTTGACCTCTTCCTCCACGAGTTCGATAAACCTTGGGTATCCACTTAAGGGAAACTTGCTTGCTGTTCTACAAACCTTTGCTCTTGGAGGCCCAACACTGTCTACAAGAATAGAAGCTCCCGTAGACATCAAGCACTTTTCCGGCGCCGTTGCTCGGGAGGAAAGGTAAAAGGCTCTCATACTACGGTCTCAGGTAAAGTATTTTTCTGGCGCCGTTGTGTGTGTGCTTAAGGCTATTTCCTTTAGATCCTGCAATTGCATCTTGTTGTTTCTTGTTTACACTAGTTTGGCATAATGTACAAGAGTGAGCTTCTTATTCTATTTCCTGATTTAAAACATGGATTGTTTGATGCGAAAATTAAAAAACCTATGAAATCTTATTTGCATGCTGGTAGTAATATTAGTATGAACGCTTTGAACACCATTGTTGATAATGATATAGAAAGTTCTAAGCTTGGGGAAGCTGGTTTTCATGATATTTTTAGTCCCCCAAGCATTGAGGAGAAAATTTTCTTTGATGATACTTTGCCTCCTATTTGTGATGATTATAATAGTGGTCTTTTGGCGCCACCTACTATGGAGAGTAAATTTTGTTGTGATTATACTATGCCTCCTACACTTGATGAGAATAATAATGATAGCTACTTTGTTGAATTTGCTCCCACTACAACTAATAAAATTGATTATGCTTATGTGGAGAGTAATAATTTTATGCATGAGACTCATGATAAGAATGCTTTATGTGATAGTTATATTGTTGAGTTTGCTCATGATGCTACTGAAAGTTATTACGAGAGAGGAAAATATGGTTGTAGAAATTTTCATGTTACTAAAACACCTCTCTATGTGCTGAAATTTTTCAAGCTACACTTGTTTTATCTTCCTATGCTTGTTACTTTGCTTTTCATGAACTTGTTTATTTACAAGATTCCCTTGCATAGGAAGCATGTTAGACTTAAATTTGTTTCAAATTTGCCTCTTGATGCTCTCTTTTGCTTCAAATACTATTTCTTGCGAGTGCATCATTAAATCTGCTGAGCCCATCTTAATGGCTAAAAAGAAAGAACTTCTTGGGAGATAACCCATGTGTTATTTTGCTACAGTACTTTGTTTTATATTTGTGTCTTGGAAGTTGTTTACTACTGTAGCAACCTCTCCTTATCATAGTTTTATGTTTTGTTGTGCCAAGTAAAGTCTTTGATAGAAAAGTAAGTACTAGATTTGGATTACTGCGCAGATCCAGATTTCTTTGCTGTCACGAATCTGGGTCTAATTCTCTGTAGGTAACTCAGAAAATTATGCCAATTTACGTGAGTGATCCTCAGATATGTACGCAACTTTCATTCAGTTTGAGCATTTTCGTTTGAGCAAGTCTGGTGGCCTAATAAAATCCATCTTTACGGACTGTTCTGTTTTGACAGATTCTGTCTTTTATTTCGCATTGCCTCTTTTGCTATGTTGGATGAATTTCTTTGATCCATTAATGTCCAGTAGCTTTATGCAATGTCCAGAAGTGTTAAGAATGATTGTGTCACCTCTGAACATGTTAATTTTTATTGTCCACTAACCCTCTAATGAGTTGTTTCGAGTTTGTTGTGGAGGAAGTTTTCAAGGGTCAAGAGAGGAGGATGATATACTACGATCAAGAAGAGTGAAAAGTCTAAGCTTGGGGATGCCCCGGTGGTTCATCCCTGCATATATCAAGAAGACTCAAGTGTCTAAGCTTGGGGATGCCCAAGGCATCCCCTTCTTCATCGATAAATTATCGGGTTCCTTCTCTTGAAACTATATTTTTATTCGGTCACATCTTATGTGCTTTACTTGGAGCGTCTGTGTGCTTTTGTTTTTGTTTTTGTTTGAATAAATTGGATTACATCATGCTTGTGTGGGA